>NW_028315290.1:547500-575000 GCF_046866305.1 Octopus bimaculoides
CCGGCGTGTTTCCGCCGGCGAACCTCAGGTTTCAATCGAAAGCGCTGTCGGACGGGAGTGTCTGTGTGTGCCACGCGGCGGACGAGAAAGAAGAAGCAGGCCGAGCGAGTCGTGGAGGCAGCGATTGGGAGCGAGAAAAGAGAATGCGGACGCGGCGGTCGGCCGCCGGCGCTATGAAGAGGCCGACGACGTGTCGGCTGCCATACGAGCCACGCGGCCGGTACCGTGACCGTGAGTTTGCAATCGAAAGCGCTGTCGGCCGGGAGTGTGTGTGTGTGTGTGTGTCTGTGTGTGTCACACTAAGGCGGCCTAGGCGGACGAGAAAGAAGAAGCAGGCCGAGCGAGAAGGAAGCGATTGTGAGCGAGCAAAGAGAATGCGGACGGCCGGAGCCGAACCGCCGGCACCGCGATGGAACAGCCGACGTGTCGTCTGCCATACGAGCCACGCGGCCGGTAGCGTACACGTGAGTTGGCGATCGAAAGCGCTGTCGGCCGAGAGTGTGTGTGTCTGTGTGTGTGTGTTACACGGCGGCCAAGGCGGACGAGAAAGAAGAAGAAGAAGCAGCAGGCGGCAGCGAGAGGGAAGCGATTGGCAGCGAGTAAAGAGAATGCGGACGCCTCGGCGGCGGACGGCCGCCGCCGAACCGCCGGTGCGATGGAAAGGCCTACGTATCGGCTGCCTTACGAGCCACGCGGCCGGTAGCGTACCCGTAAGTTGGCGATCGAAAGCGCTGTCGGCCGGGAGTGTGTGTGTGTGTCTGTGTGTGTGTGTTACACGGCGGCCAAGGCGGCCAAGGCGGACGAGAAAGAAGAAGAAGCAGAGGAGGAAGAAGCAGCAGCAAGCGGCAGCGAGAGGGAAGCGATTGGCAGCGAGTAAAGAGAATGCGGACGCCTCGGCGGCGGACGGCCGCAGCCGAACCGCCGGTGCGATGGAAAGGCCTACGTATCGGCTGCCTTACGAGCCACGCAGCCGGTAGCGTACCCGTCAGTTGGCGATCGAAAGCGCTGTCGGCCGAGAGTGTGTGTGTCTGTGTGTGTGTGTTACACGGCGGCCAAGGCGGACGAGAAAGAAGAAGAAGAAGAAGCGGCAGCGAGAGGGAAGCGATTGGCAGCGAGTAAAGAGAATGCGGACGCCTCGGCGGCGGACGGCCGCCGCCGAACCGCCGGCTTGATGGAAAGGCCGACGTGTCGGCGCTGCGATACGAGCCACGCGGCCGCTACCGTACCCGTGACGGGGCCCGATTCCCGATTCGCGAGTTTGCGGGTCGGGGCCCGGCGGAATAGTCAGGCTCTAGGTGACCCTCATACCCCAAGGGGGTCCAGACTACTATGTAGGGTAGTCGTCGATCGGACGGTCGTACCCTATGACCCGCACCCCGAACCGCAGCCGATTGAAAGGCAGACGGTCGGCCGGCGGCCGGCCGGCCGGGCGCCGCCGCGTACCCGCAGAGCCGATCGAAAGAGGCCGAATTGAGAGCGACGCCTCGGCGGCGGACAGCCGCCGCCGAACCGCCGGCACCGCGATGGTAAGGCCGACGTGTCGGCTGCGATACGAGCCACGCGGCCGGTACCGTACCCGTGAGTTTGCGATCGAAAGCGCTGTCGGCCGGGAGTGTGTGCGGCCTAGCCGGCGGCGGACTAGGCGGACGAGAAGGAAGCGATTGGGAGCGAGCAAAAAGAATGCGGACGCTTCGGCGGCGGACTGCCGCAGGCGAGATGGAAAGGCCGACGTGTCGGCTGCGATACGGGCCGCCAAGGCGGACGAGAAGGAAGAAGGAAGAAGATGAAGAAGCCGAAGCAGCGAGTCGTGGCGGCAGCGAGAAGG
This sequence comes from Octopus bimaculoides, assembly GCF_046866305.1. Lineage (NCBI taxonomy): Eukaryota > Metazoa > Mollusca > Cephalopoda > Octopoda > Octopodidae > Octopus > Octopus bimaculoides. Next base: position 549,326 of record NW_028315290.1, read on the forward strand.
AAGCGATTGTGAGCGAGCAAAGAGAATGCGGACGCCTCGGCGGCGGACGGCCGCAGCCGAACCGCCGGTGCGATGGAAAGGCCTACGTATCGGCTGCCTTACGAGCCACGCGGCCGGTAGCGTACCCGTAAGTTGGCGATCGAAAGCGCTGTCGGCCGGGAGTGTGTGTGTGTGTCTGTGTGTGTGTGTTACACGGCGGCCAAGGCGGCCAAGGCGGACGAGAAAGAAGAAGAAGCAGAGGAGGAAGAAGCAGCAGCAAGCGGCAGCGAGAGGGAAGCGATTGGCAGCGAGTAAAGAGAATGCGGACGCCTCGGCGGCGGACGGCCGCAGCCGAACCGCCGGTGCGATGGAAAGGCCTACGTATCGGCTGCCTTACGAGCCACGCAGCCGGTAGCGTACCCGTGAGTTGGCGATCGAAAGCGCTGTCGGCCGAGAGTGTGTGTGTGTCTGTGTGTGTGTGTTACACGGCGGCCAAGGCGGACGAGAAAGAAGAAGAAGAAGCGGCAGCGAGAGGGAAGCGATTGGCAGCGAGTAAAGAGAATGCGGACGCCTCGGCGGCGGACGGCCGCCGCCGAACCGCCGGCTTGATGGAAAGGCCGACGTGTCGGCGCTGCGATACGAGCCACGCGGCCGCTACCGTACCCGTGACGGGGCCCGATTCCCGATTCGCGAGTTTGCGGGTCGGGGCCCGGCGGAATAGTCAGGCTCTAGGTGACCCTCATACCCCAAGGGGGTCCAGACTACTATGTAGGGTAGTCGTCGATCGGACGGTCGTACCCTATGACCCGCACCCCGAACCGCAGCCGATTGAAAGGCAGACGGTCGGCCGGCGGCCGGCCGGCCGGGCGCCGCCGCGTACCCGCAGAGCCGATCGAAAGAGGCCGAATTGAGAGCGACGCCTCGGCGGCGGACAGCCGCCGCCGAACCGCCGGCACCGCGATGGTAAGGCCGACGTGTCGGCTGCGATACGAGCCACGCGGCCGGTACCGTACCCGTGAGTTTGCGATCGAAAGCGCTGTCGGCCGGGAGTGTGTGCGGCCTAGCCGGCGGCGGACTAGGCGGACGAGAAGGAAGCGATTGGGAGCGAGCAAAAAGAATGCGGACGCTTCGGCGGCGGACTGCCGCAGGCGAGATGGAAAGGCCGACGTGTCGGCTGCGATACGGGCCGCCAAGGCGGACGAGAAGGAAGAAGGAAGAAGATGAAGAAGCCGAAGCAGCGAGTCGTGGCGGCAGCGAGAAGGAAGCGATTGTGAGCGAGCAAAGAGAATGCGGACGCCTCGGCGGCGGACGGCCGCAGCCGAACCGCCGGTGCGATGGAAAGGCCTACGTATCGGCTGCCTTACGAGCCACGCGGCCGGTAGCGTACCCGTAAGTTGGCGATCGAAAGCGCTGTCGGCCGGGAGTGTGTGTGTGTGTCTGTGTGTGTGTGTTACACGGCGGCCAAGGCGGACGAGAAAGAAGAAGAAGCAGAGGAGGAAGAAGCAGCAGCAAGCGGCAGCGAGAGGGAAGCGATTGGCAGCGAGTAAAGAGAATGCGGACGCCTCGGCGGCGGACGGCCGCAGCCGAACCGCCGGTGCGATGGAAAGGCCTACGTATCGGCTGCCTTACGAGCCACGCAGCCGGTAGCGTACCCGTGAGTTGGCGATCGAAAGCGCTGTCGGCCGAGAGTGTGTGTGTGTCTGTGTGTGTGTGTTACACGGCGGCCAAGGCGGACGAGAAAGAAGAAGAAGAAGCGGCAGCGAGAGGGAAGCGATTGGCAGCGAGTAAAGAGAATGCGGACGCCTCGGCGGCGGACGGCCGCCGCCGAACCGCCGGCTTGATGGAAAGGCCGACGTGTCGGCGCTGCGATACGAGCCACGCGGCCGCTACCGTACCCGTGACGGGGCCCGATTCCCGATTCGCGAGTTTGCGGGTCGGGGCCCGGCGGAATAGTCAGGCTCTAGGTGACCCTCATACCCCAAGGGGGTCCAGACTACTATGTAGGGTAGTCGTCGATCGGACGGTCGTACCCTATGACCCGCACCCCGAACCGCAGCCGATTGAAAGGCAGACGGTCGGCCGGCGGCCGGCCGGCCGGGCGCCGCCGCGTACCCGCAGAGCCGATCGAAAGAGGCCGAATTGAGAGCGACGCCTCGGCGGCGGACAGCCGCCGCCGAACCGCCGGCACCGCGATGGTAAGGCCGACGTGTCGGCTGCGATACGAGCCACGCGGCCGGTACCGTACCCGTGAGTTTGCGATCGAAAGCGCTGTCGGCCGGGAGTGTGTGCGGCCTAGCCGGCGGCGGACTAGGCGGACGAGAAGGAAGCGATTGGGAGCGAGCAAAAAGAATGCGGACGCTTCGGCGGCGGACTGCCGCAGGCGAGATGGAAAGGCCGACGTGTCGGCTGCGATACGGGGCGGACGAGAAGGAAGAAGGAAGAAGGAAGAAGATGAAGAAGCCGAAGCAGCAAGCAAGCGAGTCGTGGCGGCAGCGAGAAGGAAGCGATTGTGAGCGAGCAAAGAGAATGCGGACGCCTCGGCGGCGGACGGCCGCAGCCGAACCGCCGGTGCGATGGAAAGGCCTACGTATCGTCTGCCTTACGAGCCACGCGGCCGGTAGCGTACCCGTAAGTTGGCGATCGAAAGCGCTGTCGGCCGGGAGTGTGTGTGTGTGTCTGTGTGTGTGTGTTACACGGCGGCCAAGGCGGCCAAGGCGGACGAGAAAGAAGAAGAAGAAGAAGAAGAAGCAGAGGAAGAAGCAGCAGCAAGCGGCAGCGAGAGGGAAGCGATTGGCAGCGAGTAAAGAGAATGCGGACGCCTCGGCGGCGGACGGCCGCAGCCGAACCGCCGGTGCGATGGAAAGGCCTACGTATCGGCTGCCTTACGAGCCACGCAGCCGGTAGCGTACCCGTGAGTTGGCGATCGAAAGCGCTGTCGGCCGAGAGTGTGTGTGTCTGTGTGTGTGTGTGTGTTACACGGCGGCCGAGGCGGACGAGAAAGAAGAAGAAGAAGCGGCAGCGAGAGGGAAGCGATTGGCAGCGAGTAAAGAGAATGCGGACGCCTCGGCGGCGGACGGCCGCCGCCGAACCGCCGGCTTGATGGAAAGGCCGACGTGTCGGCGCTGCGATACGAGCTACGCGGCCGCTACCGTACCCGTGACGGGGCCCGATTCCCGATTCGCGAGTTTGCGGGTCGGGGCCCGGCGGAATAGTCAGGCTCTAGGTGACCCTCATACCCCAAGGGGGTCCAGACTACTATGTAGGGTAGTCGTCGATCGGACGGTCGTACCCTATGACCCGCACCCCGAACCGCAGCCGATTGAAAGGCAGACGGTCGGCCGGCGGCCGGCCGGCCGGGCGCCGCCGCGTACCCGCAGAGCCGATCGAAAGAGGCCGAATTGAGAGCGACGCCTCGGCGGCGGACTGCCGCCGCCGAACCGCCGGCACCGCGATGGAAAGGCCGACGTGTCGGCTGCGATACGAGCCACGCGGCCGGTACCGTACCCGTGAGTTTGCGATCGAAAGCGCTGTCGGCCGGGAGTGTGTGCGGCCTAGCCGGCGGACTAGGCGGACGAGAAGGAAGCGATTGGGAGCGAGCAAAAAGAATGCGGACGCTTCGACGGCGGACTGCCGCCGGCGAGATGGAAAGGCCGACGTGTCGGCTGCGATACGGGCCGCCAAGGCCGCCAAGGCGGACGAGAAGGAAGAAGATGAAGAAGCCGAAGCAGCAGGCCGAGCGAGTCGTGGCGGCAGCGTGAAGGAAGCGATTGTGAGCGAGCAAAGAGAATGCGGACGCCTCGGCGGCGGACGGCCGCAGCCGAACCGCCGGTGCGATGGAAAGGCCTACGTATCGGCTGCCTTACGAGCCACGCGGCCGGTAGCGTACCCGTAAGATGGCGATCGAAAGCGCTGTCGACCGGGAGTGTGTGTGTCTGTGTGTGTGTGTTACACGGCGGCCAAGGCGGACGAGAAAGAAGAAGAAGAGGAAGAAGCAGCAGCAAGCGGCAGCGAGAGGGAAGCGACTGGCAGCGAGTAAAGAGAATGCGGACGCCTCGGCGGCGGACGGCCGCCGGCTAGATGGAAAAGGCCGACGTGTCGGCGCTGCGATACGAGCCACGCGGCCGCTAGCGTACCCGTTTGGGGGTCCGAGTTCCCGAGTTCGCGAGTTTGCGGCTCGGGGTGCGGTGGGATAGTCACCCTCTAGGTGACCCTCATACCCCAAGGGGGTCCAGACTACTATGTAGGGTAGTCGTCGATCGGACGGTCGTACCCTATGACCCGCACCCCGAACCGCAGCCGATTGAAAGGCAGACGGTCGGCCGGCGGCCGGCCGGCCGGGCGCCGCCGCGTACCCGCAGAGCCGATCGAAAGAGGCCGAATTGAGAGCGACGCCTCGGCGGCGGACTGCCGCCGCCGAACCGCCGGCACCGCGATGGAAAGGCCGACGTGTCGGCTGCGATACGAGCCACGCGGCCGGTACCGTACCCGTGAGTTTGCGATCGAAAGCGCTGTCGGCCGGGAGTGTGTGCGGCCTAGCCGGCGGACTAGGCGGACGAGAAGGAAGCGATTGGGAGCGAGCAAAAAGAATGCGGACGCTTCGACGGCGGACTGCCGCCGGCGAGATGGAAAGGCCGACGTGTCGGCTGCGATACGGGCCGCCAAGGCCGCCAAGGCGGACGAGAAGGAAGAAGATGAAGAAGCCGAAGCAGCAGGCCGAGCGAGTCGTGGCGGCAGCGTGAAGGAAGCGATTGTGAGCGAGCAAAGAGAATGCGGACGCCTCGGCGGCGGACGGCCGCAGCCGAACCGCCGGTGCGATGGAAAGGCCTACGTATCGGCTGCCTTACGAGCCACGCGGCCGGTAGCGTACCCGTAAGATGGCGATCGAAAGCGCTGTCGACCGGGAGTGTGTGTGTCTGTGTGTGTGTGTTACACGGCGGCCAAGGCGGACGAGAAAGAAGAAGAAGAGGAAGAAGCAGCAGCAAGCGGCAGCGAGAGGGAAGCGACTGGCAGCGAGTAAAGCGAATGCGGACGCCTCGGCGGCGGACGGCCGCCGGCTAGATGGAAAAGGCCGACGTGTTGGCGCTGCGATACGAGCCACGCGGCCGCTAGCGTACCCGTTTGGGGGTCCGAGTTCCCGAGTTCGCGAGTTTGCGGCTCGGGGTGCGGTGGGATAGTCACCCTCTAGGTGACCCTCATACCCCAAGGGGGTCCAGACTACTATGTAGGGTAGTCGTCGATCGGACGGTCGTACCCTATGACCCGCACCCCGAACCGCAGCCGATTGAAAGGCAGACGGTCGGCCGGCGGCCGGCCGGCCGGGCGCCGCCGCGTACCCGCAGAGCCGATCGAAAGAGGCCGAATTGAGAGCGACGCCTCGGCGGCGGACTGCCGCCGCCGAACCGCCGGCACCGCGATGGAAAGGCCGACGTGTCGGCTGCGATACGAGCCACGCGGCCGGTACCGTACCCGTGACTTTGCGATCGAAAGCGCTGTCGGCCGGGAGTGTGTGCGGCCTAGCCGGCGGACTAGGCGGACGAGAAGGAAGCGATTGGGAGCGAGCAAAAAGAATGCGGACGCTTCGACGGCGGACTGCCGCCGGCGAGATGGAAAGGCCGACGTGTCGGCTGTGATACGGGCCGCCAAGGCCGCCAAGGCCGCCAAGGCGGACGAGAAGGAAGAAGATGAAGAAGCCGAAGCAGCAGGCCGAGCGAGTCGTGGCGGCAGCGTGAAGGAAGCGATTGTGAGCGAGCAAAGAGAATGCGGACGCCTCGGCGGCGGACGGCCGCAGCCGAACCGCCGGTGCGATGGAAAGGCCTACGTATCGGCTGCCTTACGAGCCACGCGGCCGGTAGCGTACCCGTAAGATGGCGATCGAAAGCGCTGTCGACCGGGAGTGTGTGTGTCTGTGTGTGTGTGTTACACGGCGGCCAAGGCGGACGAGAAAGAAGAAGAAGAGGAAGAAGCAGCAGCAAGCGGCAGCGAGAGGGAAGCGACTGGCAGCGAGTAAAGAGAATGCGGACGCCTCGGCGGCGGACGGCCGCCGGCTAGATGGAAAAGGCCGACGTGTCGGCGCTGCGATACGAGCCACGCGGCCGCTAGCGTACCCGTTTGGGGGTCCGAGTTCCCGAGTTCGCGAGTTTGCGGCTCGGGGTGCGGTGGGATAGTCACCCTCTAGGTGACCCTCATACCCCAAGGGGGTCCAGACTACTATGTAGGGTAGTCGTCGATCGGACGGTCGTACCCTATGACCCGCACCCCGAACCGCAGCCGATTGAAAGGCAGACGGTCGGCCGGCGGCCGGCCGGCCGGGCGCCGCCGCGTACCCGCAGAGCCGATCGAAAGAGGCCGAATTGAGAGCGACGCCTCGGCGGCGGACTGCCGCCGCCGAACCGCCGGCACCGCGATGGAAAGGCCGACGTGTCGGCTGCGATACGAGCCACGCGGCCGGTACCGTACCCGTGAGTTTGCGATCGAAAGCGCTGTCGGCCGGGAGTGTGTGCGGCCTAGCCGGCGGACTAGGCGGACGAGAAGGAAGCGATTGGGAGCGAGCAAAAAGAATGCGGACGCTTCGACGGCGGACTGCCGCCGGCGAGATGGAAAGGCCGACGTGTCGGCTGCGATACGGGCCGCCAAGGCCGCCAAGGCGGACGAGAAGGAAGAAGATGAAGAAGCCGAAGCAGCAGGCCGAGCGAGCCGTGGCGGCAGCGTGAAGGAAGCGATTGTGAGCGAGCAAAGAGAATGCGGACGCCTCGGCGGCGGACGGCCGCAGCCGAACCGCCGGTGCGATGGAAAGGCCTACGTATCGGCTGCCTTACGAGCCACGCGGCCGGTAGCGTACCCGTAAGATGGCGATCGAAAGCGCTGTCGACCGGGAGTGTGTGTGTCTGTGTGTGTGTGTTACACGGCGGCCAAGGCGGACGAGAAAGAAGAAGAAGAGGAAGAAGCAGCAGCAAGCGGCAGCGAGAGGGAAGCGACTGGCAGCGAGTAAAGAGAATGCGGACGCCTCGGCGGCGGACGGCCGCCGGCTAGATGGAAAAGGCCGACGTGTCGGCGCTGCGATACGAGCCACGCGGCCGCTAGCGTACCCGTTTGGGGGTCCGAGTTCCCGAGTTCGCGAGTTTGCGGCTCGGGGTGCGGTGGGATAGTCACCCTCTAGGTGACCCTCATACCCCAAGGGGGTCCAGACTACTATGTAGGGTAGTCGTCGATCGGACGGTCGTACCCTATGACCCGCACCCCGAACCGCAGCCGATTGAAAGGCAGACGGTCGGCCGGCGGCCGGCCGGCCGGGCGCCGCCGCGTACCCGCAGAGCCGATCGAAAGAGGCCGAATTGAGAGCGACGCCTCGGCGGCGGACTGCCGCCGCCGAACCGCCGGCACCGCGATGGAAAGGCCGACGTGTCGGCTGCGATACGAGCCACGCGGCCGGTACCGTACCCGTGAGTTTGCGATCGAAAGCGCTGTCGGCCGGGAGTGTGTGCGGCCTAGCCGGCGGACTAGGCGGACGAGAAGGAAGCGATTGGGAGCGAGCAAAAAGAATGCGGACGCTTCGACGGCGGACTGCCGCCGGCGAGATGGAAAGGCCGACGTGTCGGCTGTGATACGGGCCGCCAAGGCCGCCAAGGCCGCCAAGGCGGACGAGAAGGAAGAAGATGAAGAAGCCGAAGCAGCAGGCCGAGCGAGTCGTGGCGGCAGCGTGAAGGAAGCGATTGTGAGCGAGCAAAGAGAATGCGGACGCCTCGGCGGCGGACGGCCGCAGCCGAACCGCCGGTGCGATGGAAAGGCCTACGTATCGGCTGCCTTACGAGCCACGCGGCCGGTAGCGTACCCGTAAGATGGCGATCGAAAGCGCTGTCGACCGGGAGTGTGTGTGTCTGTGTGTGTGTGTTACACGGCGGCCAAGGCGGACGAGAAAGAAGAAGAAGAGGAAGAAGCAGCAGCAAGCGGCAGCGAGAGGGAAGCGACTGGCAGCGAGTAAAGAGAATGCGGACGCCTCGGCGGCGGACGGCCGCCGGCTAGATGGAAAAGGCCGACGTGTCGGCGCTGCGATACGAGCCACGCGGCCGCTAGCGTACCCGTTTGGGGGTCCGAGTTCCCGAGTTCGCGAGTTTGCGGCTCGGGGTGCGGTGGGATAGTCACCCTCTAGGTGACCCTCATACCCCAAGGGGGTCCAGACTACTATGTAGGGTAGTCGTCGATCGGACGGTCGTACCCTATGACCCGCACCCCGAACCGCAGCCGATTGAAAGGCAGACGGTCGGCCGGCGGCCGGCCGGCCGGGCGCCGCCGCGTACCCGCAGAGCCGATCGAAAGAGGCCGAATTGAGAGCGACGCCTCGGCGGCGGACTGCCGCCGCCGAACCGCCGGCACCGCGATGGAAAGGCCGACGTGTCGGCTGCGATACGAGCCACGCGGCCGGTACCGTACCCGTGAGTTTGCGATCGAAAGCGCTGTCGGCCGGGAGTGTGTGCGGCCTAGCCGGCGGACTAGGCGGACGAGAAGGAAGCGATTGGGAGCGAGCAAAAAGAATGCGGACGCTTCGACGGCGGACTGCCGCCGGCGAGATGGAAAGGCCGACGTGTCGGCTGCGATACGGGCCGCCAAGGCCGCCAAGGCGGACGAGAAGGAAGAAGATGAAGAAGCCGAAGCAGCAGGCCGAGCGAGTCGTGGCGGCAGCGTGAAGGAAGCGATTGTGAGCGAGCAAAGAGAATGCGGACGCCTCGGCGGCGGACGGCCGCAGCCGAACCGCCGGTGCGATGGAAAGGCCTACGTATCGGCTGCCTTACGAGCCACGCGGCCGGTAGCGTACCCGTAAGATGGCGATCGAAAGCGCTGTCGACCGGGAGTGTGTGTGTCTGTGTGTGTGTGTTACACGGCGGCCAAGGCGGACGAGAAAGAAGAAGAAGAGGAAGAAGCAGCAGCAAGCGGCAGCGAGAGGGAAGCGACTGGCAGCGAGTAAAGAGAATGCGGACGCCTCGGCGGCGGACGGCCGCCGGCTAGATGGAAAAGGCCGACGTGTCGGCGCTGCGATACGAGCCACGCGGCCGCTAGCGTACCCGTTTGGGGGTCCGAGTTCCCGAGTTCGCGAGTTTGCGGCTCGGGGTGCGGTGGGATAGTCACCCTCTAGGTGACCCTCATACGCCAAGGGGGTCCAGACTACTATGTAGGGTAGTCGTCGATCGGACGGTCGTACCCTATGACCCGCACCCCGAACCGCAGCCGATTGAAAGGCAGACGGTCGGCCGGCGGCCGGCCGGCCGGGCGCCGCCGCGTACCCGCAGAGCCGATCGAAAGAGGCCGAATTGAGAGCGACGCCTCGGCGGCGGACTGCCGCCGCCGAACCGCCGGCACCGCGATGGAAAGGCCGACGTTTCGGCTGCGATACGAGCCACGCGGCCGGTACCGTACCCGTGAGTTTGCGATCGAAAGCGCTGTCGGCCGGGAGTGTGTGCGGCCTAGCCGGCGGACTAGGCGGACGAGAAGGAAGCGATTGGGAGCGAGCAAAAAGAATGCGGACGCTTCGGCGGCGGACTGCCGCCGGTGAGATGGAAAGGCCGACGTGTCGGCTGCGATACGGGCCGCCAAGGCGGACGAGAAGGAAGAAGATGAAGAAGCCGAAGCAGCAGGCCGAGCGAGTCGTGGCGGCAGCGTTAAGGAAGCGATTGTGAGCGAGCAAAGAGAATGCGGACGCCTCGGCGGCGGACAGCCGCCGCCGAACCGCCGGTTCGATTGAAATGCCGACGTGTCGGCTGCGATACGAGCCACGCGGCCGGTACCGTACCCGTGAGTTTGCGATCGAAAGCGCTGTCGGCCGGGAGTGTGTGTGTCTGTGTGTGTTACACGGCCGCCTAGGCGGACGAGAAAGAAGAAGCAGGCCGAGCGAGTCGTGGCGGCGGCAGCAGCGGCGGAAGTAGCAGCGAGAAGGAAGCAATTGGGAGCGAGCAAAGAGAATGCGTACGCCTCGGCGGCGGACTGCCGCCGCCGAACCGCCGCGGCTCGATGGAAAGGCCGATGTGTCGGCTGCGATACGAACCACGCGGCCGCTAGCGTACCCGTTTCGGGGTCCGAGTTCCCGAGTTCGCGAGTTTGCGGCTCGGGGTGCGGTGGGATAGTCACCCTCTAGGTGACCCTCATACCCCCAGGGGGTCCAGACTACTATGTAGGGTAGTCGTTGATCGGATGGGTTCGCCGACTGGAAGGAATGTTTTAGCCTCTCATTAATTCCGACGGTCGGACCCGCCTAACCCGCCGCACGATTGCTTTTACACGGCCGGCGTGTCCTCGATTCTTCCGCCGACCACCTCCTCGCCTAGTAGTGAGCTACCTCGCCTTCGCTGACGACGTCGTTCCGCGCCCCGCGCCGCGTCAGATTAGCTCGCTCGCCTCGCCGACAGCCGCCTGCCCGCCTGTTCGTGCTGTCACCATCGACCGATCGGTATCCTCCTCTTCCTCGCCTACGCCAAGCACTCCGACCGGAAGGGATATCCTCGCCTCTCCTTTCTACTGACGGTCGGACCCGCTCAACCCGCCGCTCGATTGATTCTACACGGCCGGCGCGTCCACGATTCTTCCGCCGACCACCCGCCCGCCGCCTCGTAACGAGCCCCTCGCCCTCGACTGACGCCGTCGTTCCGCGCCCCGCGCCGCGTCAGATTCGCTCGTTCGCCCGCCGACAGCCGCCTGCCCGCCTGTTCGTGCTGTCACCATCGACCGATCGGTATCCTCCTCTTCCTCGCCTACGCCAAGCACTCCGACCGGAAGGGATGTCCTCGCCTCTCCTTTCTGCTGACGGTCGGACCCGCTTAACCCGCCGCTCGATTGATTCTACACGGCCGGCGCGTCCACGATTCTTCCGCCGACCACCCGCCCGCCGCCTCGTAACGAGCCCCTCGCCCTCGCTGACGCCGTCGTTCCGCGCCGCGCCGCGTCAGATTCGCTCGTTCGCCCGCCGACAGCCGCCTGCCCGCCTGTTCGTGCTGTCACCATCGACCGATCGGTATCCTCCTCCTCCTCTTCCTCGCCTACGCCAAGCACTCCGACCGGAAGGGATATCCTCGCCTCTCCTTTCTGCTGACGGTCGGACCCGCTTAACCCGCCGCTCGATTGATTCTACACGGCCGGCGCGTCCACGATTCTTCCGCCGACCACCCGCCCGCCGCCTCGTAACGAGCCCCTCGCCCTCGCTGACGCCGTCGTTCCGCGCCGCGCCGCGTCAGATTCGCTCGTTCGCCCGCCGACAGCCGACAGCCGCCTGCCCGCCTGTTCGTGCTGTCACCATCGACCGATCGGTATCCTCCTCCTCCTCTTCCTCGCCTACGCCAAGCACTCCGACCGGAAGGGATATCCTCGCCTCTCCTTTCTGCTGACGGTCGGACCCGCTTAACCCGCCGCTCGATTGATTCTACACGGCCGGCGCGTCCACGATTCTTCCGCCGACCACCCGCCCGCCGCCTCGTAACGAGCCCCTCGCCCTCGCTGACGCCGTCGTTCCGCGCCCCGCGCCGCGTCAGATTCGCTCGCTCGTTCGCCCGCCGACAGCCGCCTGCCCGCCTGTTCGTGCTGTCACCATCGACCGATCGGTATCCTCCACCTCCTCTTCCACGCCTACGCCAAGCACTCCGACCGGAAGGGATGTCCTCGCCTCTCCTTTCTGCTGACGGTCGGACCCGCTTAACCCGCCGCTCGATTGATTCTACACGGCCGGCGCGTCCACGATTCTTCCGCCGACCACCCGCCCGCCGCCTCGTAACGAGCCCCTCGCCCTCGACTGACGCCGTCGTTCCGCGCCCCGCGCCGCGTCAGATTCGCTCGCTCGTTCGCCCGCCGACAGCCGCCTGGCCGCCTGTTCGTGCTGTCACCATCGACCGATCGGTATCCTCCTCCTCCTCTTCCTCGCCTACGCCAAGCACTCCGACCGGAAGGGATGTCCTCGCCTCTCCTTTCTGCTGACGGTCGGACCCGCTTAACCCGCCGCTCGATTGATTCTACACGGCCGGCGCGTCCACGATTCTTCCGCCGACCACTCGCCCGCCGCCTCGTAACGAGCCCCTCGCCCTCGCTGACGCCGTCGTTCCGCGCCCCGCGCCGCGTCAGATTCGCTCGTTCGCCCGCCGACAGCCGCCTGCCCGCCTGTTCGTGCTGTCACCATCGACCGATCGGTATCCTCCTCCTCCTCTTCCTCGCCTACGCCAAGCACTCCGACCGGAAGGGATGTCCTCGCCTCTCCTTTCTGCTGACGGTCGGACCCGCTTAACCCGCCGCTCGATTGATTCTACACGGCCGGCGCGTCCACGATTCTTCCGCCGAACCTCAATATCTCTCTCGCCATCCAGCCGGTTTCGTAAGCCGCGGCCGGGCCCCCTCGCAATCGTCGGCCCTCTAACAGTGCAGCCTCAGCCGAGCAACGAGCAACGAGCAAGTAGAAGCGGCGGCGGCGTCATCAGCGGTGAACGAAGCCCGCAAATCGTTTCCGCTGTCGTTATGCTTCCTTCTCGTTCTCTCTCTGGCAGCTGCCGACCGCGCAGTTTTCACCCAGCCTGCGTCCGCCCGAATACAGTGCGCTAGGCCGACGGTGCTGCACGCTTTGCGGCTCCACGAACATCAATATCTCTCTCGTCTTCCTTCCTGGCGTCGGCCGGCCAACATCGCCGTCGTCGTCGTCGCCTCCTCCTCGCCTCCTCCTCGCCTTTCCGGCGCCATCCAGCCGGTTTCGTAAGCCGCGGCCGGGCCCCCTCGCAATCGTCGGCCCTCTAACAGTGCAGCCTCAGCCGAGCAACGAGCAAGTAGAAGCGGCGGCGTCATCAGCGGTGAACGAAGCCCGCAAATCGTTTCCGCTGTCGTTATGCTTCCTTCTCGTTCTCTCTCTGGCAGCTGCCGACCGCGCAGTTTTCACCCAGCCTGCGTCCGCCCGAATACAGTGGGCTAGGCCGACGGTGCTGCACGCTTTGCGGCTCCACGAACATCAATATCTCTCTCGTCTTCCTTCCTGGCGTCGGCCGGCCAACATCGCCGTCGTCGTCGCCTCCTCCTCGCCTTTCCGGCGCCATCCAGCCGGTTTCGTAAGCCGCGGCCGGGCCCCCTCGCAATCGTCGGCCCTCTAACAGTGCAGCCTCAGCCGAGCAACGAGCAACAAGCAACGAGCAAGTAGCAGCGGTGAACGAGGCCTGCAAATCGTTTCCGCTGTCGTTGTGCTTCCTTCTCGTTCTCTGTCTGGCAGCTGCCGACCGCGCAGTTTTCACCCAGCCTGCGTCCGCCCGAATACAGTGCGCTAGGCCGACGGTGCTGCACGCTTTGCGGCTCCACGAACATCAATATCTCTCTCGTCTTCCTTCCTGGCGTCGGCCGGCCAACATCGCCGTCGTCGCCGTCGTCGCCTCCTCCTCGCCTTTCCGGCGCCATCCAGCCGGTTTCGTAAGCCGCGGCCGGGCCCCCTCGCAATCGTCGGCCCTCTAACAGTGCAGCCTCAGCCGAGCAACGAGCAACGAGCAAGTAGAAGCGGCGTCATCAGCGGTGAACGAAGCCCGCAAATCGTTTCCGCTGTCGTTATGCTTCCTTCTCGTTCTCTCTCTGGCAGCTGCCGACCGCGCAGTTTTCACCCAGCCTGCGTCCGCCCGAATACAGTGCGCCGCGTCAGATTCGCTCGCTCGCTCGCTCGCTCGCTCGCCCCGCCGACAGCCGCCTGCCCGCCTGTTCGTGCTGTCACCATCGACCGATCGGTATCCTCCTCCTCCTCGCCGACCCGCGGCCTCGTCGACGTCGTCTTCGAGGACCCGGTCAGGTTACGCCGCTGACCTCGTGTCGCGTCGCCGCCGGCGCGGCGGACGGGCTAGTTGTCGCTTCCCGATCCGCCACAGGCGACGCGACGTCACCGAAAGAGAGCGGTGCTGTGTGTTCGTCCCGCTAGACCGGGACGGATCAACAACCGTGGCTACAACTCCGGGTTTCGCGGCGGTGGTGCCCCCCCCCGCAATCTCCTCGCGCTCGCCCATCCCGGCATCGTCGTTGCTTTGGCTCGTTCGGCGGCTGCCGACAACGCCGTTTTCGTCATCGCACACACGCTTCTCGTTGACCGCAGCCCGTGCTGTCGCAATCGTTTCGGCTCGCTCGCTTCCCCGCTCGTCGTCCTTCTCGCGTGGCGGCGGCGGCGGCAGCAGCAGCAGCCAGAAACCGCCTCGCTTCTTCAACCCGCACCGGCGCCCGTCCTACCGCAGCGGCCCGGTGTGCGGCAGTCGGATCGCAAACCGTTTCTACTCGGCGAACTCTTTTTCTTCCGTCTGGCGCGCTTTTCCGCTGCTACAGCAGAGCGGCGGATTAGGACGCGTAACGTACGTACGAACGAACGGCTACCGCAGCAGCAGCAGCGGCGGCCGCGATTTTTCAGGCTCCTCCTCCTCCTCCTCTTCGCTTTCGTTTGCTCTCCGCGCGGCGGCGGCGGCGATGGCAGCAGCGGGACTTCCGCCTCGACATCCGCCTCGACTTCCGCTCTCAGCCGACCGACGCGACGGTGACGCTACTACAGCGACGACGACGACGACGACGACGACGATACCTGGTTGATCCTGCCAGTAGTCATATGCTTGTCTCAAAGCTTAAGCCATGCAAGTGTAAGTTCATGCCGTAAACGAATGGTGAAACCGCGAATGGCTCAGGAACCGGACCTAATCCTCGGGACCGTATTCCTCACCGCGAGGAGAGTGGATAACTGTGGCAATTCTAGAGCTAATACATGCAACCGAAGCCGCGATCGCAGGTCGCACCCGGGCGTCGGGCCGAAAAACGGCTTCCGGCAGCAGCAGCGGTCTTCGTCGCCGCAGCGCCTCCGCGTGCTCGGCGTCGTCCCAGCCGCTGCCGGTCGTCGCCGGCGCCCGCTCGGCCGGGTTGGTTCCGGGACTGCTCGCCAGTTCCCGCCGCCGCCGGTCGCGACGATACGGTCGGCCTTCCGCATTGGTCGCGGCGCAAATATTAGACTGAGACCGACGCGTACGGGCCGTCGCAGCAGCCGCCGTCGCCGTGCTTCGCACGCGCGCGGGTCTAGGCGTGCGTCGGCTTCACGCCCCTTCGATTTTGGTGACTCTGGATAACTGTCAGTACGATCGCACGGGCTAGTATCGACTAGCCTTCGCGCGACGGGTCCCCCGCGAGTCCGCCCTATCAACTGTCGACGGCCCGGTAAGTGCCGACCGTGGTGGCAACGGGTAACGGGGAATCAGGGTTCGATTCCGGAGAGGGAGCATGCGAAACGGCTACCACATCCAAGGAAGGCAGCAGGCGCGCAAATTACCCACTCCCGGCACGGGGAGGTAGTGACGAAAAATAACGACGCGGGACTCTGTCGAGGCCCCGCGATCGGAATGAGTACACTTCAAATCCGTTAACGAGGATCGACCGGAGGGCAAGTCTGGTGCCAGCAGCCGCGGTAATTCCAGCTCCGGTAGCGTATATTAAAATTGTTGCGTTTGAAAAGCTCGTAGTCGGAATTCGGGTCTCGAAAACGTGCCCCAGCACGTTCGGGGCGACGGCGCCGTCGCGGGCGTGCCTCGCGCGCGTCCGCTTCGGTCGTCCGTTCGCACTCCCGGCCCTATTCGCCGGTGCGTGCGCGGTCGGGCCGCGGAGCTCTGCGCGCATCGTCGCTGCGACGGTCTCTCCGGTAGCCCGTCACCCGCCTCCGTAGCTTCCGCTTCCGTCCTCTCGGTCGGTCGGTCGGTCGGTCGGCATCGGCACGCGATCGTTCGGCCTCGCCGCCGTCGTCGCTGCTGCCGCCGCCGCTGCCGTCTCCTCCGTCGCTTGCGGCGGTACGCGGTGTTTTCGGGGGAAACAAACGGGGGTCGAGCGTCGCCCGGGGCATCGCCGCTCGCACGCGTTTCGGTAGCGCGTCCACCTCCCGGTCGTTTCGGCCCGCACGGTTCCTCCGAGGGTGCTCTTCGCCGAGTGTCCGAGGCGGCCGGTACGTTCACTGTGAAAAAATTAGAGTGCTCAGAGCGAGCCCCGCCGGCTTGCATACGAAAAGCATGGAATGATGGAAAATGGCCTCGTCCGCGCGTCATCCGTCGGTCTCCGTTCACGACGAGGCAATGATCGAAGGGAGCGATCGGGGCCACTCGTATTGCGACGTTAGAGGTGAAATTCTTGGATCGTCGCAAGACGCACTGCAGCGACGGCGTGTGGCAAGCACGTTTTCCTCGATCAAGAGCGAAAGTCGGAGGTTCGAAGACGATCAGATACCGTCGTAGTTCCGACCGTAAACGATGCCGACTGGCGCTCCGCCGGCGTTCGCTTCGATGACCCGGCGGGGAGCCTGCGCGGGAAACCATAGTCGGTTCCGGGGGGAGTATGGTTGCAAAACAGAAACTTAAAGGAATTGACGGAAGGGCACCACCAGGAGTGGAGCCTGCGGCTTAATTTGACTCAACACGGGAAAACTCACCCGGTCCGGACACCGGTAGGATTGACAGATCGATAGCTCTTTCTCGATTCGGTGGGTGGTGGTGCATGGCCGTTCTTAGTTGGTGGAGCGATCCGTCTGGTTGATTCCGATAACGAACGAGACTCCGGCCTGCTAACTAGCGCGTCGATTAGTGCTTTTCCGGTAGCGAGGCGGCGCCGAAGCCATCGTCGGTAGCTCCGCGCGCGGCCCGTGCTTGCCGTTGCCGCCGCTCTCCTTCGCGTCCGGCGCTGCGGCCGCGTCCGGCAACTGCCTTCTTAGCAGCCTTTCGTGCTCCGCTCCTCGCGGGTTGGTGTGCGGGTTGGTCTGGGATGGCGGTTCGCACGCGGCGTGGTTGCGGCGTCGGTTGCGGAGCGGCGGCGGTGACTCGGTCGGCTCGGCCCGCGCGAGCCCGGCGGCGGCACGCCGTCGCGCCCGGGCCAGTCGGTTGGCGAACGCAGCGCTTCTTAG
Organism: Octopus bimaculoides; assembly: GCF_046866305.1. Lineage (NCBI taxonomy): Eukaryota > Metazoa > Mollusca > Cephalopoda > Octopoda > Octopodidae > Octopus > Octopus bimaculoides. The sequence goes on from NW_028315290.1 coordinate 566,196, forward strand.
AGGGACGGGCGGCAGAAAGCCGCACGAGGCGGAGCGATAACAGGTCTGTGATGCCCTTAGATGTCCGGGGCCGCACGCGCGCTACACTGGAGGTATCAGCGGGCGCGTCTCCCCCGGCCCGAGAGGGTCGGGAAACCTCTGAACCACCTCCCGTGATAGGGATCGGGGCCTGGAACCAACCCCGTGAACGAGGAATTCCCGGTAGGCGCGGGTCATCAGCCCGCGTCGATCACGTCCCTGCCCTTTGTACACACCGCCCGTCGCTACTACCGATCGAACGGTCCGGTGAGGTCCTCGGATCTGGCCGACGAGTTCGCTTACGCGCGGCGGCGTTCCGCGCCGTCGCCGGCGCGTTCTCTGATGGCCCGGAGAAGACGACCGAACCCGATCGCTTAGAGGAAGTAAAAGTCGTAACAAGGTTTCCGTAGGTGAACCTGCGGAAGGATCATTACCGCAGCAGCAGCAGCAGCCCTGCTCCGCTCCTCCGTCTCCTCCTCCTCCTCCTCGCCTTTCCGGCGCCAGCCAGCCGGTTTCGTAAGTCGCGGCCGGGCCCCCTCGCACTCGTCGGCCCTCTAACAGTGCAGCCTCAGCCTCAGCCGAGCAACGAGCAAGTAGAAGCGGCGGCGTCATCAGCGGTGGACGAAGCCCGCAAATCGTTTCCGCTGTCGTTATGCTTCCTTCTCGTTCTCTCTCTGGCAGCTGCCGACCGCGCAGTTTTCACCCAGCCTGCGTCCGCCCGAATACAGTGCGCTAGGCCGACGGTGCTGCACGCTTTGCGGCTCCACGAACATCAATATCTCTCTCGTCTTCCTTCCTGGCGTCGGCCGGCCAACATCGCCGTCGTCGCCGTCGCCTCCTCCTCGCCTTTCCGGCGCCATCCAGCCGGTTTCGTAAGCCGCGGCCGGGCCCCCTCGCAATCGTCGGCCCTCTAACAGTGCAGCCTCAGCCTCAGCCGAGCAACGAGCAAGTAGAAGCGGCGGCGTCATCAGCGGTGAACGAAGCCCGCAAGTCGTTATGCTTCCTTCTCGTTCTCTCTCTGGCAGCTGCCGACCGCGCAGTTTTCACCCAGCCTGCGTCCGCCCGAATACAGTGCGCTAGGCCGACGGTGCTGCACGCTTTGCGGCTCCACGAACATCAATATCTCTCTCGTCTTCCTTCCTGGCGTCGGCCGGCCAACATCGTCGTCGTCGTCGCCTCCTCCTCGCCTTTCCGGCGCCATCCAGCCGGTTTCGTAAGCCGCGGCCGGGCCCCCTCGCAATCGTCGGCCCTCTAACAGTGCAGCCTCAGCCTCAGCCGAGCAACGAGCAAGTAGAAGCGGCGGCGTCATCAGCGGTGAACGAAGCCCGCAAGTCGTTATGCTTCCTTCTCGTTCTCTCTCTGGCAGCTGCCGACCGCGCAGTTTTCACCCAGCCTGCGTCCGCCCGAATACAGTGCGCTAGGCCGACGGTGCTGCACGCTTTGCGGCTCCACGAACATCAATATCTCTCTCGTCTTCCTTCCTGGCGTCGGCCGGCCAACATCGCCGTCGCCGTCGCCTCCTCCTCGCCTTTCCGGCGCCATCCAGCCGGTTTCGTAAGTCGCGGCCGGGCCCCCTCGCACTCGTCGGCCCTCTAACAGTGCAGCCTCAGCCTCAGCCGAGCAACGAGCAAGTAGAAGCGGCGGCGTCATCAGCGGTGGACGAAGCCCGCAAATCGTTTCCGCTGTCGTTATGCTTCCTTCTCGTTCTCTCTCTGGCAGCTGCCGACCGCGCAGTTTTCACCCAGCCTGCGTCCGCCCGAATACAGTGCGCTAGGCCGACGGTGCTGCACGCTTTGCGGCTCCACGAACATCAATATCTCTCTCTTCTTCCTTCCTGGCGTCGGCCGGCCAACATCGCCGTCGTCGTCGCCTCCTCCTCGCCTTTCCGGCGCCATCCAGCCGGTTTCGTAAGCCGCGGCCGGGCCCCCTCGCAATCGTCGGCCCTCTAACAGTGCAGCCTCAGCCTCAGCCGAGCAACGAGCAAGTAGAAGCGGCGGCGTCATCAGCGGTGAACGAAGCCCGCAAGTCGTTATGCTTCCTTCTCGTTCTCTCTCTGGCAGCTGCCGACCGCGCAGTTTTCACCCAGCCTGCGTCCGCCCGAATACAGTGCGCTAGGCCGACGGTGCTGCACGCTTTGCGGCTCCACGAACATCAATATCTCTCTCGTCTTCCTTCCTGGCGTCGGCCGGCCAACATCGCCGTCGTCGTCGCCTCCTCCTCGCCTTTCCGGCGCCATCCAGCCGGTTTCGTAAGCCGCGGCCGGGCCCCCTCGCAATCGTCGGCCCTCTAACAGTGCAGCCTCAGCCTCAGCCGAGCAACGAGCAAGTAGAAGCGGCGGCGTCATCAGCGGTGAACGAAGCCCGCAAGTCGTTATGCTTCCTTCTCGTTCTCTCTCTGGCAGCTGCCGACCGCGCAGTTTTCACCCAGCCTGCGTCCGCCCGAATACAGTGCGCTAGGCCGACGGTGCTGCACGCTTTGCGGCTCCACGAACATCAATATCTCTCTCGTCTTCCTTCCTGGCGTCGGCCGGCCAACATCGCCGTCGTCGTCGCCTCCTCCTCGCCTTTCCGGCGCCATCCAGCCGGTTTCGTAAGCCGCGGCCGGGCCCCCTCGCAATCGTCGGCCCTCTAACAGTGCAGCCTCAGCCTCAGACGAGCAACGAGCAAGTAGAAGCGGCGGCGTCATCAGCGGTGAACGAAGCCCGCAAGTCGTTATGCTTCCTTCTCGTTCTCTCTCTGGCAGCTGCCGACCGCGCAGTTTTCACCCAGCCTGCGTCCGCCCGAATACAGTGCGCTAGGCCGACGGTGCTGCACGCTTTGCGGCTCCACGAACATCAATATCTCTCTCGTCTTCCTTCCTGGCGTCGGCCGGCCAACATCGCCGTCGTCGCCGTCGCCTCCTCCTCGCCTTTCCGGCGCCATCCAGCCGGTTTCGTAAGCCGCGGCCGGGCCCCCTCGCAATCGTCGGCCCTCTAACAGTGCAGCCTCAGCCTCAGCCGAGCAACGAGCAAGTAGAAGCGGCGGCGTCATCAGCGGTGAACGAAGCCCGCAAGTCGTTATGCTTCCTTCTCGTTCTCTCTCTGGCAGCTGCCGACCGCGCAGTTTTCACCCAGCCTGCGTCCGCCCGAATACAGTGCGCTAGGCCGACGGTGCTGCACGCTTTGCGGCTCCACGAACATCAATATCTCTCTCGTCTTCCTTCCTGGCGTCGGCCGGCCAACATCGTCGTCGTCGTCGTCGCCTCCTCCTCGCCTTTCCGGCGCCATCCAGCCGGTTTCGTAAGCCGCGGCCGGGCCCCCTCGCAATCGTCGGCCCTCTAACAGTGCAGCCTCAGCCTCAGCCGAGCAACGAGCAAGTAGAAGCGGCGGCGTCATCAGCGGTGAACGAAGCCCGCAAGTCGTTATGCTTCCTTCTCGTTCTCTCTCTGGCAGCTGCCGACCGCGCAGTTTTCACCCAGCCTGCGTCCGCCCGAATACAGTGCGCTAGGCCGACGGTGCTGCACGCTTTGCGGCTCCACGAACATCAATATCTCTCTCGTCTTCCTTCCTTTCCTCGCCTCCGCGTCGGCCAGCATCAGCAGTGCTGGTAGGCGTAGTAGTAGTAGTAGTAGCAAATACCGAAACCCTGGACGGGGGATCACTCGGCTCGTCCGTCGATGAAGAGCGCGGCTATCCGCGTGAACTGATGCGAATTGCAGGACTCAGTGAACATCGACACCTCGAACGCACATTGCGGCCCCGGGATCCCATCGTCCCGGGGCCCCGTCCGGTCGAGAGGCGGTCACGACACGAAAAAGCCGTCCGCCGTTGCAGCAGCAGCAGCGGCGGGGAGTCGGGAGTCGCAGGAAAGGGCGCGCGCCGTGGAAGCGGGCGGGCAGCGTGAACAGCTCGCCTTTCGTTCTCGCTACTGCTTCTGCTTCCGGCACGACTAGCGAGCGCGCGCCGCTCGATCCTCCGTCTCCCGCAATGCCAGACCGTCATCGCTGCGACACCTGCCACGGAGCGGCCGACATGTGCAGTAGCAGCAGGGAACGCACCGTCCGCCGTTCGTGCGCACTCTTCTGCCTGCCGCCCTCGCCGTCGTTGCCTCCTCTTATTACTCCGTGGCTGCCGCCGCCGCCGCCGCCGCCGCCGCAGCCGTCTGCATCTTCGGTCGGTGTTCGCTCTGTGGATCTCGTTTGCGAGCGTTCGTGCAGGCCATCGAAGACGACGACGACGACGACGACGACGACGACGACGAATCGAATGCGGTTTGCCGCAGCGACGACTTTTTATTTTTTTCTAAGCTGCCCTCGACTCGGACGAGACTACCCGCCGAACTTAAGCATATCGCTAAGCGGAGGAAAAGAAACCAACCGGGATTCCCTAAGTAACGGCGAGTGAACCGGGAGAAGCCCAACGCCGAATCTCGTCGGCCGCGCCGGTCGTCGAGAGCTGTGGCGCAAGGGTCGTACACGGTCGATCGTTTCGCCCGGCTAGGTTCGGAGTCCCCTCGATCGGGGCTGCCCAGAGCGGGTGCCAGGCCCATTCGGAGCCGGCGGCGATCGGCGGTGTTTCTTTTCGGCCCGAGAGTCGGGTTGCTTGGGAACGCAGCCCAAAGCGGGTGGTAAGCTCCATCCAAGGCTAAATACGGGGACGAGTCCGATAGCCGACAAGTACCGCGAGGGAAAGTTGAAAAGAACTTTGGAGAGAGAGTTCAAGAGACCGTGAAACCGCCCAGGGGTAAACGGGTAGGACCGCTCACCGCGATCGCGAGGGGACTCAGTCCGCTGCCACTTTCACCCCCGCCTCCTAAGGCGCCGTCGTCGCCGACGAACGCGTCGGTGGCGGCCGCTCGTTTCCGCGGGCGGTCGTCTGCCGCCTCGTCGGCGCTCGATTTCCGTGGCGCCGGCATCGGACGCACTTCCCCTCCGATCCGTCGTCGCGACCCGTTCCCGTCGGGCCGGTAGGCGCGCGGCGTCCGCAGGTCGCAGACGAGCGCCTCGGCGTCCGGAACCCGTTCACGCGGGGACCGACCGGCGTCGGGATCCACGCGCTTCTCTCGACCGGGCCCGTCGCTCCACGAAAGCGCTGGCACGGCTAACCGACGGAGACGGGCTAACGCACCTCGCCCTCAGCACTCACGACGCAGCGAGTCGCGAAAGCGACGCGGCCGCCCGCCTGCTCCTTCTTCTTCTACTACTTCTTCTACTTGCTCCTCGTCTTTGCGCGTGGTGCTACAGCAGCAGGAGCGGTGGTTGTTGGAGGAGTCGGCGGGATCGCCCGAAAAGCCGCCCGCTGCTGCCGGTCAGCGACGAGCATCGGCAACCTACCCGACCCGTCTTGAAACACGGACCGAGGAGTCCCAGTCGACTGCGAGTCGTTGGAGCCTTTCACTTTGCGAACTCCGACGGCACAGCGAAAGCGAGAACGTGACACGTCGCCGCTCGGGGGAAGGGAGTTGGGCCGCTGTCGCAGCAGCCGCCGCAGTTGCTGCCGCCGTCGTCTAATCTCGTCGGTTGCTGCAGCATCAGCGGTGGTGGTGGCGGCGGCTCGCTTCTTTTTTTGTAACACGCGGCGTTTCGAAGCATCGTTCCCGGGTCGGGCCCGCGCGTTCGCGCTCGAAAGCGCGCGTTCACGCTCCGACTCAGGTGTAGCAGGCGGCCGGGGACCCGAAAGATGGCGATCCACGCCCGGTCGGGACGAAGCCAGAGGAAACTCTGGTGGAAGTCCGAAGCGCCTCTGACGTGCAAATCGATCGTCGGAACCGGGTGTAGGGGCGAAAGACCAATCGAGCCGTCTAGTAGCTGGTTCCCTCCGAAGTTTCCCTCAGGATAGCTGGCGCCAGCAGGAGAACGACACGCAATTCCGTCCGGTAAAGCGAACGACTGGAGGCCCCGGGGACGTTGACGGCCTCGATCTACTCTCGAACTCGGAACGGGCGAAACGGGCCGCGCTACTCCTCCTCTCCCGAACGGAGGCGGCCGTTTACGAATCGTTGGGAATAATGATAATTATTTTGCGCGTTTCTTGCGACGAATGCACGGTGCCAAGTGGGCCACTTTTGGTAAGCAGAACTGGTGATGTGGGATGAACCGAACGTCCGGCTAAGGTGCCCTACGCTTCGCCCATTAGATCCCCGAAAGGGTGTCGGTCGATATAGACAGCAGGACGGTGGCCACGGAAGTCGGAATCCGCTCAGGAGTGTGTAACAACTTACCTGCCGAATCGACCGGCCCCGAAAATGGATGGCGCTGGAGCGAGCGACCGATGCCGGACCGGCCGGGCGACAGGTTGCGCGATCGCCGGCGAGGCGACTTTCCGATGCCCGGTCGAGTAGGAGGGCGCCGCGGCGTGCATGGAAGCCGCGGGCGCGAGCCCGGGTGAAGCCGACCGCGGGTGCAGATCTCGGTGGTAGTAGCAAATATTCGAACGAGACCTTCGAAGACCGAAGTGGAGAAGGGTTCCGTGCCAACGGCGGTCGAGCACGGGTCAGTCGGTCCTAAGAAGCGGGCGAAAGCTTCCACGAAAGGCGCCGGATCCGTCACGAAAGCGGTTGTAGCAAATATAATAGCAGATGCGGCCGGCCTCGCATCGAAAGGGAATCGGGTTAATATTCCCGAACCCGAACTCGGAGAGTGCTCGTCCGGCGGTGGGAACGCGGCGCGCCGCTCTTAGTAGCGCGTTTGTCGTCGAAGCCGGCGGTCGGGCGAAGCAGCGGCAACGCAAGCGAGCCCGGAGACGTTGCCGGGAGCCCCGGGAAGAGTTCTCTCTTCTTCGTAAAGGACCGCGTCCGTGGAATCGGCTCGTCCGGAGATACGGATATGGTACCTGTAGAGCGCCGCGTCTCGGGCGGCGTCCGGTGCGCTCTCGGCGGCCCTGGAAAATCCGGGTCCGTAACGATTCGCAGCTCTCGAGTCGGTCCGTACCCACCATCCGCAGCAGGTCTCCAAGGTGTACAGCCTCTCGTCGATAGCGCCAATGTAGGTAAGGGAAGTCGGCAAAATGGATCCGTACCTTCGGAAGAAGGATTGGCTCCGAGGACCGGGTCGGTCGGGCCGTGTGTGTCGCTGCGCTCCCGCGCGGCGGTTGCTTCGCCGTTCGCTCGGCGTCGCGCTGCTGCAGCGGGCGCCGGAACACGTCTTCACGCGAAGCGGCGGATCGGTACGGGGCTGTAGCGTTGGCGTCGGACTCGGCATCTCGGGCGCCTTTCCGGCCGTCGTTTGCGCCGCCTTCCGTGGCGGCGGGCAACTCGCTTCGCGTCGGTGTGCGGTCGCGCCTTCGGTCAACGGGAGTTGGCGGCTTCTTCGTCGGGTAGGAAAGTCGGTTGGTCGGTCGGTCGGTCGCGTGCGGCATAGTCGTCAGCACGTCGCGTCCTCGCGGCGGAAAGCGGTGGTTGTCGCCGCGTCGGTCCTCCTCCTCCTCCTCCTCCTCTCGCACGCGCGGCCTTCTCTCGCGTCGGCGTTCCGCACCTCCCGACGCGCGGTCGGGCCGCCGTCGCATGTCGGCGCGCGGCGGTTTCATACGGGGCGCCCGGGGCGTAGTGGGCGCGAACAACACGGCTCCACACCCGAGACGCCGTGGAGCGACACGGCTTTGGGCTCGCCGTCGCGTCGGTGCTCGCGGCCCTCTGTTCCCGCCTTGCGTGGGGTCGTGCGGTCGTTGCACCGCAACGCGCGGCAGGCGTTCGGCCGGCGGCGAACGGTCGACTCGGAACTGGTACGGACCGGGGGAATCCGACTGTCTAATTAAAACAGAGCATCGCGTAGCCGGCCGAGCCGCACAGACGCGATGTGATTTCTGCCCAGTGCTCTGAATGTCAAAGTGAAGAAATTCAACCAAGCGCGGGTAAACGGCGGGAGTAACTATGACTCTCTTTCGTGGGGCCTGATGCGTTATGACCCACTGGCCTTGCATGGGTGGTACACCCTACTGCTCCGTCACATTTGGGTGTGCTTTCTGCCGAACGATGCTACAACCACATTCTATAATATGCTGGGGCTTGAGTGGAAGTGGTCTGACCAATCTCTCTGCGTTGGGTGAGTGCATCGGTTTTTCCCCTGCAGGGGGTGGGCCCGCTGGGAGGTCCACCCGCCTATAGGTCAATGGCCTTTCAATAGCGGGTTCACCTGCGGTGTCCGATTGGAACATCGGTGAAGGTGGTTGTGGCTGTTGTAAGCACCTGCAGTGTCCGATTGGAACATTGGAGTTGAGAGATGGTCGGTGGCCGTTTGTCGTGTAGTTAGTGCATCTGCAGTGGCCTTTAGGTACATTGCTGTGACAGGTGGTGGAGGGTTTTTGTGCCTGCCCTGTGGAGGTATATTGGCAGCTAGGAAGCCAATAGTCGGTGGGTGGATGCACCATCGGGTTTGCCTGGTATGTTATGATCACTCGGGATTCGGTGGATGATGGGCGGGTGAGATGATCCACTGAATTTTACCTGAGTGATGGATGCACTGCCAGGCTTTACCCTTTGGGACACTACCTTGGCGTGGTGAAAGAGCTTACGTCCGTGTGGGGTGATGTGTCGGATAGGTGTTAAACCAAGGCCGAATATTTGCTTTCGCACGGACAAACTAAATGTGTCCCTTCCTCCATTGCGGTTCCAGTTAATCTGGTGGAGGCCATGTGATATGTGGATGATCCTGACTGAAGGGAGTTGGCCCTCTGGAGGTGATTGGTGGACTGCCGATAGTCTGCCTCCTGGTGTGACTGGCTGGCCGACGTGGGGAGTGTCGTGGCCCGAGTCGGCGGTAAGTGAAGACCAGGGTTTGTGCGGTGTGTGGCGAACCACTCGTCTTGGTGAGGTC
>NW_028315290.1:580000-610000 GCF_046866305.1 Octopus bimaculoides
GTTTGCGGGTCGGGGCCCGGCGGAATAGTCAGGCTCTAGGTGACCCTCATACCCCAAGGGGGTCCAGACTACTATGTAGGGTAGTCGTCGATCGGACGGTCGTACCCTATGACCCGCACCCCGAACCGCAGCCGATTGAAAGGCAGACGGTCGGCCGGCGGCCGGCCGGCCGGGCGCCGCCGCGTACCCGCAGAGCCGATCGAAAGAGGCCGAATTGAGAGCGACGCCTCGGCGGCGGACAGCCGCCGCCGAACCGCCGGCACCGCGATGGTAAGGCCGACGTGTCGGCTGCGATACGAGCCACGCGGCCGGTACCGTACCCGTGAGTTTGCGATCGAAAGCGCTGTCGGCCGGGAGTGTGTGCGGCCTAGCCGGCGGCGGACTAGGCGGACGAGAAGGAAGCGATTGGGAGCGAGCAAAAAGAATGCGGACGCTTCGGCGGCGGACTGCCGCAGGCGAGATGGAAAGGCCGACGTGTCGGCTGCGATACGGGCCGCCAAGGCGGACGAGAAGGAAGAAGGAAGAAGATGAAGAAGCCGAAGCAGCGAGTCGTGGCGGCAGCGAGAAGGAAGCGATTGTGAGCGAGCAAAGAGAATGCGGACGCCTCGGCGGCGGACGGCCGCAGCCGAACCGCCGGTGCGATGGAAAGGCCTACGTATCGGCTGCCTTACGAGCCACGCGGCCGGTAGCGTACCCGTAAGTTGGCGATCGAAAGCGCTGTCGGCCGGGAGTGTGTGTGTGTGTCTGTGTGTGTGTGTTACACGGCGGCCAAGGCGGCCAAGGCGGACGAGAAAGAAGAAGAAGCAGAGGAGGAAGAAGCAGCAGCAAGCGGCAGCGAGAGGGAAGCGATTGGCAGCGAGTAAAGAGAATGCGGACGCCTCGGCGGCGGACGGCCGCAGCCGAACCGCCGGTGCGATGGAAAGGCCTACGTATCGGCTGCCTTACGAGCCACGCAGCCGGTAGCGTACCCGTCAGTTGGCGATCGAAAGCGCTGTCGGCCGAGAGTGTGTGTGTCTGTGTGTGTGTGTTACACGGCGGCCAAGGCGGACGAGAAAGAAGAAGAAGAAGAAGCGGCAGCGAGAGGGAAGCGATTGGCAGCGAGTAAAGAGAATGCGGACGCCTCGGCGGCGGACGGCCGCCGCCGAACCGCCGGCTTGATGGAAAGGCCGACGTGTCGGCGCTGCGATACGAGCCACGCGGCCGCTACCGTACCCGTGACGGGGCCCGATTCCCGATTCGCGAGTTTGCGGGTCGGGGCCCGGCGGAATAGTCAGGCTCTAGGTGACCCTCATACCCCAAGGGGGTCCAGACTACTATGTAGGGTAGTCGTCGATCGGACGGTCGTACCCTATGACCCGCACCCCGAACCGCAGCCGATTGAAAGGCAGACGGTCGGCCGGCGGCCGGCCGGCCGGGCGCCGCCGCGTACCCGCAGAGCCGATCGAAAGAGGCCGAATTGAGAGCGACGCCTCGGCGGCGGACAGCCGCCGCCGAACCGCCGGCACCGCGATGGTAAGGCCGACGTGTCGGCTGCGATACGAGCCACGCGGCCGGTACCGTACCCGTGAGTTTGCGATCGAAAGCGCTGTCGGCCGGGAGTGTGTGCGGCCTAGCCGGCGGCGGACTAGGCGGACGAGAAGGAAGCGATTGGGAGCGAGCAAAAAGAATGCGGACGCTTCGGCGGCGGACTGCCGCAGGCGAGATGGAAAGGCCGACGTGTCGGCTGCGATACGGGCCGCCAAGGCGGACGAGAAGGAAGAAGGAAGAAGATGAAGAAGCCGAAGCAGCGAGTCGTGGCGGCAGCGAGAAGGAAGCGATTGTGAGCGAGCAAAGAGAATGCGGACGCCTCGGCGGCGGACGGCCGCAGCCGAACCGCCGGTGCGATGGAAAGGCCTACGTATCGGCTGCCTTACGAGCCACGCGGCCGGTAGCGTACCCGTAAGTTGGCGATCGAAAGCGCTGTCGGCCGGGAGTGTGTGTGTGTGTCTGTGTGTGTGTGTTACACGGCGGCCAAGGCGGCCAAGGCGGACGAGAAAGAAGAAGAAGCAGAGGAGGAAGAAGCAGCAGCAAGCGGCAGCGAGAGGGAAGCGATTGGCAGCGAGTAAAGAGAATGCGGACGCCTCGGCGGCGGACGGCCGCAGCCGAACCGCCGGTGCGATGGAAAGGCCTACGTATCGGCTGCCTTACGAGCCACGCAGCCGGTAGCGTACCCGTGAGTTGGCGATCGAAAGCGCTGTCGGCCGAGAGTGTGTGTGTGTCTGTGTGTGTGTGTTACACGGCGGCCAAGGCGGACGAGAAAGAAGAAGAAGAAGCGGCAGCGAGAGGGAAGCGATTGGCAGCGAGTAAAGAGAATGCGGACGCCTCGGCGGCGGACGGCCGCCGCCGAACCGCCGGCTTGATGGAAAGGCCGACGTGTCGGCGCTGCGATACGAGCCACGCGGCCGCTACCGTACCCGTGACGGGGCCCGATTCCCGATTCGCGAGTTTGCGGGTCGGGGCCCGGCGGAATAGTCAGGCTCTAGGTGACCCTCATACCCCAAGGGGGTCCAGACTACTATGTAGGGTAGTCGTCGATCGGACGGTCGTACCCTATGACCCGCACCCCGAACCGCAGCCGATTGAAAGGCAGACGGTCGGCCGGCGGCCGGCCGGCCGGGCGCCGCCGCGTACCCGCAGAGCCGATCGAAAGAGGCCGAATTGAGAGCGACGCCTCGGCGGCGGACAGCCGCCGCCGAACCGCCGGCACCGCGATGGTAAGGCCGACGTGTCGGCTGCGATACGAGCCACGCGGCCGGTACCGTACCCGTGAGTTTGCGATCGAAAGCGCTGTCGGCCGGGAGTGTGTGCGGCCTAGCCGGCGGCGGACTAGGCGGACGAGAAGGAAGCGATTGGGAGCGAGCAAAAAGAATGCGGACGCTTCGGCGGCGGACTGCCGCAGGCGAGATGGAAAGGCCGACGTGTCGGCTGCGATACGGGCCGCCAAGGCGGACGAGAAGGAAGAAGGAAGAAGATGAAGAAGCCGAAGCAGCGAGTCGTGGCGGCAGCGAGAAGGAAGCGATTGTGAGCGAGCAAAGAGAATGCGGACGCCTCGGCGGCGGACGGCCGCAGCCGAACCGCCGGTGCGATGGAAAGGCCTACGTATCGGCTGCCTTACGAGCCACGCGGCCGGTAGCGTACCCGTAAGTTGGCGATCGAAAGCGCTGTCGGCCGGGAGTGTGTGTGTGTGTCTGTGTGTGTGTGTTACACGGCGGCCAAGGCGGACGAGAAAGAAGAAGAAGCAGAGGAGGAAGAAGCAGCAGCAAGCGGCAGCGAGAGGGAAGCGATTGGCAGCGAGTAAAGAGAATGCGGACGCCTCGGCGGCGGACGGCCGCAGCCGAACCGCCGGTGCGATGGAAAGGCCTACGTATCGGCTGCCTTACGAGCCACGCAGCCGGTAGCGTACCCGTGAGTTGGCGATCGAAAGCGCTGTCGGCCGAGAGTGTGTGTGTGTCTGTGTGTGTGTGTTACACGGCGGCCAAGGCGGACGAGAAAGAAGAAGAAGAAGCGGCAGCGAGAGGGAAGCGATTGGCAGCGAGTAAAGAGAATGCGGACGCCTCGGCGGCGGACGGCCGCCGCCGAACCGCCGGCTTGATGGAAAGGCCGACGTGTCGGCGCTGCGATACGAGCCACGCGGCCGCTACCGTACCCGTGACGGGGCCCGATTCCCGATTCGCGAGTTTGCGGGTCGGGGCCCGGCGGAATAGTCAGGCTCTAGGTGACCCTCATACCCCAAGGGGGTCCAGACTACTATGTAGGGTAGTCGTCGATCGGACGGTCGTACCCTATGACCCGCACCCCGAACCGCAGCCGATTGAAAGGCAGACGGTCGGCCGGCGGCCGGCCGGCCGGGCGCCGCCGCGTACCCGCAGAGCCGATCGAAAGAGGCCGAATTGAGAGCGACGCCTCGGCGGCGGACAGCCGCCGCCGAACCGCCGGCACCGCGATGGTAAGGCCGACGTGTCGGCTGCGATACGAGCCACGCGGCCGGTACCGTACCCGTGAGTTTGCGATCGAAAGCGCTGTCGGCCGGGAGTGTGTGCGGCCTAGCCGGCGGCGGACTAGGCGGACGAGAAGGAAGCGATTGGGAGCGAGCAAAAAGAATGCGGACGCTTCGGCGGCGGACTGCCGCAGGCGAGATGGAAAGGCCGACGTGTCGGCTGCGATACGGGCCGCCAAGGCGGACGAGAAGGAAGAAGGAAGAAGATGAAGAAGCCGAAGCAGCGAGTCGTGGCGGCAGCGAGAAGGAAGCGATTGTGAGCGAGCAAAGAGAATGCGGACGCCTCGGCGGCGGACGGCCGCAGCCGAACCGCCGGTGCGATGGAAAGGCCTACGTATCGGCTGCCTTACGAGCCACGCGGCCGGTAGCGTACCCGTAAGTTGGCGATCGAAAGCGCTGTCGGCCGGGAGTGTGTGTGTGTGTCTGTGTGTGTGTGTTACACGGCGGCCAAGGCGGACGAGAAAGAAGAAGAAGCAGAGGAGGAAGAAGCAGCAGCAAGCGGCAGCGAGAGGGAAGCGATTGGCAGCGAGTAAAGAGAATGCGGACGCCTCGGCGGCGGACGGCCGCAGCCGAACCGCCGGTGCGATGGAAAGGCCTACGTATCGGCTGCCTTACGAGCCACGCAGCCGGTAGCGTACCCGTGAGTTGGCGATCGAAAGCGCTGTCGGCCGAGAGTGTGTGTGTGTCTGTGTGTGTGTGTTACACGGCGGCCAAGGCGGACGAGAAAGAAGAAGAAGAAGCGGCAGCGAGAGGGAAGCGATTGGCAGCGAGTAAAGAGAATGCGGACGCCTCGGCGGCGGACGGCCGCCGCCGAACCGCCGGCTTGATGGAAAGGCCGACGTGTCGGCGCTGCGATACGAGCCACGCGGCCGCTACCGTACCCGTGACGGGGCCCGATTCCCGATTCGCGAGTTTGCGGGTCGGGGCCCGGCGGAATAGTCAGGCTCTAGGTGACCCTCATACCCCAAGGGGGTCCAGACTACTATGTAGGGTAGTCGTCGATCGGACGGTCGTACCCTATGACCCGCACCCCGAACCGCAGCCGATTGAAAGGCAGACGGTCGGCCGGCGGCCGGCCGGCCGGGCGCCGCCGCGTACCCGCAGAGCCGATCGAAAGAGGCCGAATTGAGAGCGACGCCTCGGCGGCGGACAGCCGCCGCCGAACCGCCGGCACCGCGATGGTAAGGCCGACGTGTCGGCTGCGATACGAGCCACGCGGCCGGTACCGTACCCGTGAGTTTGCGATCGAAAGCGCTGTCGGCCGGGAGTGTGTGCGGCCTAGCCGGCGGCGGACTAGGCGGACGAGAAGGAAGCGATTGGGAGCGAGCAAAAAGAATGCGGACGCTTCGGCGGCGGACTGCCGCAGGCGAGATGGAAAGGCCGACGTGTCGGCTGCGATACGGGGCGGACGAGAAGGAAGAAGGAAGAAGGAAGAAGATGAAGAAGCCGAAGCAGCAAGCAAGCGAGTCGTGGCGGCAGCGAGAAGGAAGCGATTGTGAGCGAGCAAAGAGAATGCGGACGCCTCGGCGGCGGACGGCCGCAGCCGAACCGCCGGTGCGATGGAAAGGCCTACGTATCGTCTGCCTTACGAGCCACGCGGCCGGTAGCGTACCCGTAAGTTGGCGATCGAAAGCGCTGTCGGCCGGGAGTGTGTGTGTGTGTCTGTGTGTGTGTGTTACACGGCGGCCAAGGCGGCCAAGGCGGACGAGAAAGAAGAAGAAGAAGAAGAAGAAGCAGAGGAAGAAGCAGCAGCAAGCGGCAGCGAGAGGGAAGCGATTGGCAGCGAGTAAAGAGAATGCGGACGCCTCGGCGGCGGACGGCCGCAGCCGAACCGCCGGTGCGATGGAAAGGCCTACGTATCGGCTGCCTTACGAGCCACGCAGCCGGTAGCGTACCCGTGAGTTGGCGATCGAAAGCGCTGTCGGCCGAGAGTGTGTGTGTCTGTGTGTGTGTGTGTGTTACACGGCGGCCGAGGCGGACGAGAAAGAAGAAGAAGAAGCGGCAGCGAGAGGGAAGCGATTGGCAGCGAGTAAAGAGAATGCGGACGCCTCGGCGGCGGACGGCCGCCGCCGAACCGCCGGCTTGATGGAAAGGCCGACGTGTCGGCGCTGCGATACGAGCTACGCGGCCGCTACCGTACCCGTGACGGGGCCCGATTCCCGATTCGCGAGTTTGCGGGTCGGGGCCCGGCGGAATAGTCAGGCTCTAGGTGACCCTCATACCCCAAGGGGGTCCAGACTACTATGTAGGGTAGTCGTCGATCGGACGGTCGTACCCTATGACCCGCACCCCGAACCGCAGCCGATTGAAAGGCAGACGGTCGGCCGGCGGCCGGCCGGCCGGGCGCCGCCGCGTACCCGCAGAGCCGATCGAAAGAGGCCGAATTGAGAGCGACGCCTCGGCGGCGGACTGCCGCCGCCGAACCGCCGGCACCGCGATGGAAAGGCCGACGTGTCGGCTGCGATACGAGCCACGCGGCCGGTACCGTACCCGTGAGTTTGCGATCGAAAGCGCTGTCGGCCGGGAGTGTGTGCGGCCTAGCCGGCGGACTAGGCGGACGAGAAGGAAGCGATTGGGAGCGAGCAAAAAGAATGCGGACGCTTCGACGGCGGACTGCCGCCGGCGAGATGGAAAGGCCGACGTGTCGGCTGCGATACGGGCCGCCAAGGCCGCCAAGGCGGACGAGAAGGAAGAAGATGAAGAAGCCGAAGCAGCAGGCCGAGCGAGTCGTGGCGGCAGCGTGAAGGAAGCGATTGTGAGCGAGCAAAGAGAATGCGGACGCCTCGGCGGCGGACGGCCGCAGCCGAACCGCCGGTGCGATGGAAAGGCCTACGTATCGGCTGCCTTACGAGCCACGCGGCCGGTAGCGTACCCGTAAGATGGCGATCGAAAGCGCTGTCGACCGGGAGTGTGTGTGTCTGTGTGTGTGTGTTACACGGCGGCCAAGGCGGACGAGAAAGAAGAAGAAGAGGAAGAAGCAGCAGCAAGCGGCAGCGAGAGGGAAGCGACTGGCAGCGAGTAAAGAGAATGCGGACGCCTCGGCGGCGGACGGCCGCCGGCTAGATGGAAAAGGCCGACGTGTCGGCGCTGCGATACGAGCCACGCGGCCGCTAGCGTACCCGTTTGGGGGTCCGAGTTCCCGAGTTCGCGAGTTTGCGGCTCGGGGTGCGGTGGGATAGTCACCCTCTAGGTGACCCTCATACCCCAAGGGGGTCCAGACTACTATGTAGGGTAGTCGTCGATCGGACGGTCGTACCCTATGACCCGCACCCCGAACCGCAGCCGATTGAAAGGCAGACGGTCGGCCGGCGGCCGGCCGGCCGGGCGCCGCCGCGTACCCGCAGAGCCGATCGAAAGAGGCCGAATTGAGAGCGACGCCTCGGCGGCGGACTGCCGCCGCCGAACCGCCGGCACCGCGATGGAAAGGCCGACGTGTCGGCTGCGATACGAGCCACGCGGCCGGTACCGTACCCGTGAGTTTGCGATCGAAAGCGCTGTCGGCCGGGAGTGTGTGCGGCCTAGCCGGCGGACTAGGCGGACGAGAAGGAAGCGATTGGGAGCGAGCAAAAAGAATGCGGACGCTTCGACGGCGGACTGCCGCCGGCGAGATGGAAAGGCCGACGTGTCGGCTGCGATACGGGCCGCCAAGGCCGCCAAGGCGGACGAGAAGGAAGAAGATGAAGAAGCCGAAGCAGCAGGCCGAGCGAGTCGTGGCGGCAGCGTGAAGGAAGCGATTGTGAGCGAGCAAAGAGAATGCGGACGCCTCGGCGGCGGACGGCCGCAGCCGAACCGCCGGTGCGATGGAAAGGCCTACGTATCGGCTGCCTTACGAGCCACGCGGCCGGTAGCGTACCCGTAAGATGGCGATCGAAAGCGCTGTCGACCGGGAGTGTGTGTGTCTGTGTGTGTGTGTTACACGGCGGCCAAGGCGGACGAGAAAGAAGAAGAAGAGGAAGAAGCAGCAGCAAGCGGCAGCGAGAGGGAAGCGACTGGCAGCGAGTAAAGCGAATGCGGACGCCTCGGCGGCGGACGGCCGCCGGCTAGATGGAAAAGGCCGACGTGTTGGCGCTGCGATACGAGCCACGCGGCCGCTAGCGTACCCGTTTGGGGGTCCGAGTTCCCGAGTTCGCGAGTTTGCGGCTCGGGGTGCGGTGGGATAGTCACCCTCTAGGTGACCCTCATACCCCAAGGGGGTCCAGACTACTATGTAGGGTAGTCGTCGATCGGACGGTCGTACCCTATGACCCGCACCCCGAACCGCAGCCGATTGAAAGGCAGACGGTCGGCCGGCGGCCGGCCGGCCGGGCGCCGCCGCGTACCCGCAGAGCCGATCGAAAGAGGCCGAATTGAGAGCGACGCCTCGGCGGCGGACTGCCGCCGCCGAACCGCCGGCACCGCGATGGAAAGGCCGACGTGTCGGCTGCGATACGAGCCACGCGGCCGGTACCGTACCCGTGAGTTTGCGATCGAAAGCGCTGTCGGCCGGGAGTGTGTGCGGCCTAGCCGGCGGACTAGGCGGACGAGAAGGAAGCGATTGGGAGCGAGCAAAAAGAATGCGGACGCTTCGACGGCGGACTGCCGCCGGCGAGATGGAAAGGCCGACGTGTCGGCTGTGATACGGGCCGCCAAGGCCGCCAAGGCCGCCAAGGCGGACGAGAAGGAAGAAGATGAAGAAGCCGAAGCAGCAGGCCGAGCGAGTCGTGGCGGCAGCGTGAAGGAAGCGATTGTGAGCGAGCAAAGAGAATGCGGACGCCTCGGCGGCGGACGGCCGCAGCCGAACCGCCGGTGCGATGGAAAGGCCTACGTATCGGCTGCCTTACGAGCCACGCGGCCGGTAGCGTACCCGTAAGATGGCGATCGAAAGCGCTGTCGACCGGGAGTGTGTGTGTCTGTGTGTGTGTGTTACACGGCGGCCAAGGCGGACGAGAAAGAAGAAGAAGAGGAAGAAGCAGCAGCAAGCGGCAGCGAGAGGGAAGCGACTGGCAGCGAGTAAAGAGAATGCGGACGCCTCGGCGGCGGACGGCCGCCGGCTAGATGGAAAAGGCCGACGTGTCGGCGCTGCGATACGAGCCACGCGGCCGCTAGCGTACCCGTTTGGGGGTCCGAGTTCCCGAGTTCGCGAGTTTGCGGCTCGGGGTGCGGTGGGATAGTCACCCTCTAGGTGACCCTCATACCCCAAGGGGGTCCAGACTACTATGTAGGGTAGTCGTCGATCGGACGGTCGTACCCTATGACCCGCACCCCGAACCGCAGCCGATTGAAAGGCAGACGGTCGGCCGGCGGCCGGCCGGCCGGGCGCCGCCGCGTACCCGCAGAGCCGATCGAAAGAGGCCGAATTGAGAGCGACGCCTCGGCGGCGGACTGCCGCCGCCGAACCGCCGGCACCGCGATGGAAAGGCCGACGTGTCGGCTGCGATACGAGCCACGCGGCCGGTACCGTACCCGTGAGTTTGCGATCGAAAGCGCTGTCGGCCGGGAGTGTGTGCGGCCTAGCCGGCGGACTAGGCGGACGAGAAGGAAGCGATTGGGAGCGAGCAAAAAGAATGCGGACGCTTCGACGGCGGACTGCCGCCGGCGAGATGGAAAGGCCGACGTGTCGGCTGCGATACGGGCCGCCAAGGCCGCCAAGGCGGACGAGAAGGAAGAAGATGAAGAAGCCGAAGCAGCAGGCCGAGCGAGCCGTGGCGGCAGCGTGAAGGAAGCGATTGTGAGCGAGCAAAGAGAATGCGGACGCCTCGGCGGCGGACGGCCGCAGCCGAACCGCCGGTGCGATGGAAAGGCCTACGTATCGGCTGCCTTACGAGCCACGCGGCCGGTAGCGTACCCGTAAGATGGCGATCGAAAGCGCTGTCGACCGGGAGTGTGTGTGTCTGTGTGTGTGTGTTACACGGCGGCCAAGGCGGACGAGAAAGAAGAAGAAGAGGAAGAAGCAGCAGCAAGCGGCAGCGAGAGGGAAGCGACTGGCAGCGAGTAAAGAGAATGCGGACGCCTCGGCGGCGGACGGCCGCCGGCTAGATGGAAAAGGCCGACGTGTCGGCGCTGCGATACGAGCCACGCGGCCGCTAGCGTACCCGTTTGGGGGTCCGAGTTCCCGAGTTCGCGAGTTTGCGGCTCGGGGTGCGGTGGGATAGTCACCCTCTAGGTGACCCTCATACCCCAAGGGGGTCCAGACTACTATGTAGGGTAGTCGTCGATCGGACGGTCGTACCCTATGACCCGCACCCCGAACCGCAGCCGATTGAAAGGCAGACGGTCGGCCGGCGGCCGGCCGGCCGGGCGCCGCCGCGTACCCGCAGAGCCGATCGAAAGAGGCCGAATTGAGAGCGACGCCTCGGCGGCGGACTGCCGCCGCCGAACCGCCGGCACCGCGATGGAAAGGCCGACGTGTCGGCTGCGATACGAGCCACGCGGCCGGTACCGTACCCGTGAGTTTGCGATCGAAAGCGCTGTCGGCCGGGAGTGTGTGCGGCCTAGCCGGCGGACTAGGCGGACGAGAAGGAAGCGATTGGGAGCGAGCAAAAAGAATGCGGACGCTTCGACGGCGGACTGCCGCCGGCGAGATGGAAAGGCCGACGTGTCGGCTGTGATACGGGCCGCCAAGGCCGCCAAGGCCGCCAAGGCGGACGAGAAGGAAGAAGATGAAGAAGCCGAAGCAGCAGGCCGAGCGAGTCGTGGCGGCAGCGTGAAGGAAGCGATTGTGAGCGAGCAAAGAGAATGCGGACGCCTCGGCGGCGGACGGCCGCAGCCGAACCGCCGGTGCGATGGAAAGGCCTACGTATCGGCTGCCTTACGAGCCACGCGGCCGGTAGCGTACCCGTAAGATGGCGATCGAAAGCGCTGTCGACCGGGAGTGTGTGTGTCTGTGTGTGTGTGTTACACGGCGGCCAAGGCGGACGAGAAAGAAGAAGAAGAGGAAGAAGCAGCAGCAAGCGGCAGCGAGAGGGAAGCGACTGGCAGCGAGTAAAGAGAATGCGGACGCCTCGGCGGCGGACGGCCGCCGGCTAGATGGAAAAGGCCGACGTGTCGGCGCTGCGATACGAGCCACGCGGCCGCTAGCGTACCCGTTTGGGGGTCCGAGTTCCCGAGTTCGCGAGTTTGCGGCTCGGGGTGCGGTGGGATAGTCACCCTCTAGGTGACCCTCATACCCCAAGGGGGTCCAGACTACTATGTAGGGTAGTCGTCGATCGGACGGTCGTACCCTATGACCCGCACCCCGAACCGCAGCCGATTGAAAGGCAGACGGTCGGCCGGCGGCCGGCCGGCCGGGCGCCGCCGCGTACCCGCAGAGCCGATCGAAAGAGGCCGAATTGAGAGCGACGCCTCGGCGGCGGACTGCCGCCGCCGAACCGCCGGCACCGCGATGGAAAGGCCGACGTGTCGGCTGCGATACGAGCCACGCGGCCGGTACCGTACCCGTGAGTTTGCGATCGAAAGCGCTGTCGGCCGGGAGTGTGTGCGGCCTAGCCGGCGGACTAGGCGGACGAGAAGGAAGCGATTGGGAGCGAGCAAAAAGAATGCGGACGCTTCGACGGCGGACTGCCGCCGGCGAGATGGAAAGGCCGACGTGTCGGCTGCGATACGGGCCGCCAAGGCCGCCAAGGCGGACGAGAAGGAAGAAGATGAAGAAGCCGAAGCAGCAGGCCGAGCGAGTCGTGGCGGCAGCGTGAAGGAAGCGATTGTGAGCGAGCAAAGAGAATGCGGACGCCTCGGCGGCGGACGGCCGCAGCCGAACCGCCGGTGCGATGGAAAGGCCTACGTATCGGCTGCCTTACGAGCCACGCGGCCGGTAGCGTACCCGTAAGATGGCGATCGAAAGCGCTGTCGACCGGGAGTGTGTGTGTCTGTGTGTGTGTGTTACACGGCGGCCAAGGCGGACGAGAAAGAAGAAGAAGAGGAAGAAGCAGCAGCAAGCGGCAGCGAGAGGGAAGCGACTGGCAGCGAGTAAAGAGAATGCGGACGCCTCGGCGGCGGACGGCCGCCGGCTAGATGGAAAAGGCCGACGTGTCGGCGCTGCGATACGAGCCACGCGGCCGCTAGCGTACCCGTTTGGGGGTCCGAGTTCCCGAGTTCGCGAGTTTGCGGCTCGGGGTGCGGTGGGATAGTCACCCTCTAGGTGACCCTCATACGCCAAGGGGGTCCAGACTACTATGTAGGGTAGTCGTCGATCGGACGGTCGTACCCTATGACCCGCACCCCGAACCGCAGCCGATTGAAAGGCAGACGGTCGGCCGGCGGCCGGCCGGCCGGGCGCCGCCGCGTACCCGCAGAGCCGATCGAAAGAGGCCGAATTGAGAGCGACGCCTCGGCGGCGGACTGCCGCCGCCGAACCGCCGGCACCGCGATGGAAAGGCCGACGTTTCGGCTGCGATACGAGCCACGCGGCCGGTACCGTACCCGTGAGTTTGCGATCGAAAGCGCTGTCGGCCGGGAGTGTGTGCGGCCTAGCCGGCGGACTAGGCGGACGAGAAGGAAGCGATTGGGAGCGAGCAAAAAGAATGCGGACGCTTCGGCGGCGGACTGCCGCCGGTGAGATGGAAAGGCCGACGTGTCGGCTGCGATACGGGCCGCCAAGGCGGACGAGAAGGAAGAAGATGAAGAAGCCGAAGCAGCAGGCCGAGCGAGTCGTGGCGGCAGCGTTAAGGAAGCGATTGTGAGCGAGCAAAGAGAATGCGGACGCCTCGGCGGCGGACAGCCGCCGCCGAACCGCCGGTTCGATTGAAATGCCGACGTGTCGGCTGCGATACGAGCCACGCGGCCGGTACCGTACCCGTGAGTTTGCGATCGAAAGCGCTGTCGGCCGGGAGTGTGTGTGTCTGTGTGTGTTACACGGCCGCCTAGGCGGACGAGAAAGAAGAAGCAGGCCGAGCGAGTCGTGGCGGCGGCAGCAGCGGCGGAAGTAGCAGCGAGAAGGAAGCAATTGGGAGCGAGCAAAGAGAATGCGTACGCCTCGGCGGCGGACTGCCGCCGCCGAACCGCCGCGGCTCGATGGAAAGGCCGATGTGTCGGCTGCGATACGAACCACGCGGCCGCTAGCGTACCCGTTTCGGGGTCCGAGTTCCCGAGTTCGCGAGTTTGCGGCTCGGGGTGCGGTGGGATAGTCACCCTCTAGGTGACCCTCATACCCCCAGGGGGTCCAGACTACTATGTAGGGTAGTCGTTGATCGGATGGGTTCGCCGACTGGAAGGAATGTTTTAGCCTCTCATTAATTCCGACGGTCGGACCCGCCTAACCCGCCGCACGATTGCTTTTACACGGCCGGCGTGTCCTCGATTCTTCCGCCGACCACCTCCTCGCCTAGTAGTGAGCTACCTCGCCTTCGCTGACGACGTCGTTCCGCGCCCCGCGCCGCGTCAGATTAGCTCGCTCGCCTCGCCGACAGCCGCCTGCCCGCCTGTTCGTGCTGTCACCATCGACCGATCGGTATCCTCCTCTTCCTCGCCTACGCCAAGCACTCCGACCGGAAGGGATATCCTCGCCTCTCCTTTCTACTGACGGTCGGACCCGCTCAACCCGCCGCTCGATTGATTCTACACGGCCGGCGCGTCCACGATTCTTCCGCCGACCACCCGCCCGCCGCCTCGTAACGAGCCCCTCGCCCTCGACTGACGCCGTCGTTCCGCGCCCCGCGCCGCGTCAGATTCGCTCGTTCGCCCGCCGACAGCCGCCTGCCCGCCTGTTCGTGCTGTCACCATCGACCGATCGGTATCCTCCTCTTCCTCGCCTACGCCAAGCACTCCGACCGGAAGGGATGTCCTCGCCTCTCCTTTCTGCTGACGGTCGGACCCGCTTAACCCGCCGCTCGATTGATTCTACACGGCCGGCGCGTCCACGATTCTTCCGCCGACCACCCGCCCGCCGCCTCGTAACGAGCCCCTCGCCCTCGCTGACGCCGTCGTTCCGCGCCGCGCCGCGTCAGATTCGCTCGTTCGCCCGCCGACAGCCGCCTGCCCGCCTGTTCGTGCTGTCACCATCGACCGATCGGTATCCTCCTCCTCCTCTTCCTCGCCTACGCCAAGCACTCCGACCGGAAGGGATATCCTCGCCTCTCCTTTCTGCTGACGGTCGGACCCGCTTAACCCGCCGCTCGATTGATTCTACACGGCCGGCGCGTCCACGATTCTTCCGCCGACCACCCGCCCGCCGCCTCGTAACGAGCCCCTCGCCCTCGCTGACGCCGTCGTTCCGCGCCGCGCCGCGTCAGATTCGCTCGTTCGCCCGCCGACAGCCGACAGCCGCCTGCCCGCCTGTTCGTGCTGTCACCATCGACCGATCGGTATCCTCCTCCTCCTCTTCCTCGCCTACGCCAAGCACTCCGACCGGAAGGGATATCCTCGCCTCTCCTTTCTGCTGACGGTCGGACCCGCTTAACCCGCCGCTCGATTGATTCTACACGGCCGGCGCGTCCACGATTCTTCCGCCGACCACCCGCCCGCCGCCTCGTAACGAGCCCCTCGCCCTCGCTGACGCCGTCGTTCCGCGCCCCGCGCCGCGTCAGATTCGCTCGCTCGTTCGCCCGCCGACAGCCGCCTGCCCGCCTGTTCGTGCTGTCACCATCGACCGATCGGTATCCTCCACCTCCTCTTCCACGCCTACGCCAAGCACTCCGACCGGAAGGGATGTCCTCGCCTCTCCTTTCTGCTGACGGTCGGACCCGCTTAACCCGCCGCTCGATTGATTCTACACGGCCGGCGCGTCCACGATTCTTCCGCCGACCACCCGCCCGCCGCCTCGTAACGAGCCCCTCGCCCTCGACTGACGCCGTCGTTCCGCGCCCCGCGCCGCGTCAGATTCGCTCGCTCGTTCGCCCGCCGACAGCCGCCTGGCCGCCTGTTCGTGCTGTCACCATCGACCGATCGGTATCCTCCTCCTCCTCTTCCTCGCCTACGCCAAGCACTCCGACCGGAAGGGATGTCCTCGCCTCTCCTTTCTGCTGACGGTCGGACCCGCTTAACCCGCCGCTCGATTGATTCTACACGGCCGGCGCGTCCACGATTCTTCCGCCGACCACTCGCCCGCCGCCTCGTAACGAGCCCCTCGCCCTCGCTGACGCCGTCGTTCCGCGCCCCGCGCCGCGTCAGATTCGCTCGTTCGCCCGCCGACAGCCGCCTGCCCGCCTGTTCGTGCTGTCACCATCGACCGATCGGTATCCTCCTCCTCCTCTTCCTCGCCTACGCCAAGCACTCCGACCGGAAGGGATGTCCTCGCCTCTCCTTTCTGCTGACGGTCGGACCCGCTTAACCCGCCGCTCGATTGATTCTACACGGCCGGCGCGTCCACGATTCTTCCGCCGAACCTCAATATCTCTCTCGCCATCCAGCCGGTTTCGTAAGCCGCGGCCGGGCCCCCTCGCAATCGTCGGCCCTCTAACAGTGCAGCCTCAGCCGAGCAACGAGCAACGAGCAAGTAGAAGCGGCGGCGGCGTCATCAGCGGTGAACGAAGCCCGCAAATCGTTTCCGCTGTCGTTATGCTTCCTTCTCGTTCTCTCTCTGGCAGCTGCCGACCGCGCAGTTTTCACCCAGCCTGCGTCCGCCCGAATACAGTGCGCTAGGCCGACGGTGCTGCACGCTTTGCGGCTCCACGAACATCAATATCTCTCTCGTCTTCCTTCCTGGCGTCGGCCGGCCAACATCGCCGTCGTCGTCGTCGCCTCCTCCTCGCCTCCTCCTCGCCTTTCCGGCGCCATCCAGCCGGTTTCGTAAGCCGCGGCCGGGCCCCCTCGCAATCGTCGGCCCTCTAACAGTGCAGCCTCAGCCGAGCAACGAGCAAGTAGAAGCGGCGGCGTCATCAGCGGTGAACGAAGCCCGCAAATCGTTTCCGCTGTCGTTATGCTTCCTTCTCGTTCTCTCTCTGGCAGCTGCCGACCGCGCAGTTTTCACCCAGCCTGCGTCCGCCCGAATACAGTGGGCTAGGCCGACGGTGCTGCACGCTTTGCGGCTCCACGAACATCAATATCTCTCTCGTCTTCCTTCCTGGCGTCGGCCGGCCAACATCGCCGTCGTCGTCGCCTCCTCCTCGCCTTTCCGGCGCCATCCAGCCGGTTTCGTAAGCCGCGGCCGGGCCCCCTCGCAATCGTCGGCCCTCTAACAGTGCAGCCTCAGCCGAGCAACGAGCAACAAGCAACGAGCAAGTAGCAGCGGTGAACGAGGCCTGCAAATCGTTTCCGCTGTCGTTGTGCTTCCTTCTCGTTCTCTGTCTGGCAGCTGCCGACCGCGCAGTTTTCACCCAGCCTGCGTCCGCCCGAATACAGTGCGCTAGGCCGACGGTGCTGCACGCTTTGCGGCTCCACGAACATCAATATCTCTCTCGTCTTCCTTCCTGGCGTCGGCCGGCCAACATCGCCGTCGTCGCCGTCGTCGCCTCCTCCTCGCCTTTCCGGCGCCATCCAGCCGGTTTCGTAAGCCGCGGCCGGGCCCCCTCGCAATCGTCGGCCCTCTAACAGTGCAGCCTCAGCCGAGCAACGAGCAACGAGCAAGTAGAAGCGGCGTCATCAGCGGTGAACGAAGCCCGCAAATCGTTTCCGCTGTCGTTATGCTTCCTTCTCGTTCTCTCTCTGGCAGCTGCCGACCGCGCAGTTTTCACCCAGCCTGCGTCCGCCCGAATACAGTGCGCCGCGTCAGATTCGCTCGCTCGCTCGCTCGCTCGCTCGCCCCGCCGACAGCCGCCTGCCCGCCTGTTCGTGCTGTCACCATCGACCGATCGGTATCCTCCTCCTCCTCGCCGACCCGCGGCCTCGTCGACGTCGTCTTCGAGGACCCGGTCAGGTTACGCCGCTGACCTCGTGTCGCGTCGCCGCCGGCGCGGCGGACGGGCTAGTTGTCGCTTCCCGATCCGCCACAGGCGACGCGACGTCACCGAAAGAGAGCGGTGCTGTGTGTTCGTCCCGCTAGACCGGGACGGATCAACAACCGTGGCTACAACTCCGGGTTTCGCGGCGGTGGTGCCCCCCCCCGCAATCTCCTCGCGCTCGCCCATCCCGGCATCGTCGTTGCTTTGGCTCGTTCGGCGGCTGCCGACAACGCCGTTTTCGTCATCGCACACACGCTTCTCGTTGACCGCAGCCCGTGCTGTCGCAATCGTTTCGGCTCGCTCGCTTCCCCGCTCGTCGTCCTTCTCGCGTGGCGGCGGCGGCGGCAGCAGCAGCAGCCAGAAACCGCCTCGCTTCTTCAACCCGCACCGGCGCCCGTCCTACCGCAGCGGCCCGGTGTGCGGCAGTCGGATCGCAAACCGTTTCTACTCGGCGAACTCTTTTTCTTCCGTCTGGCGCGCTTTTCCGCTGCTACAGCAGAGCGGCGGATTAGGACGCGTAACGTACGTACGAACGAACGGCTACCGCAGCAGCAGCAGCGGCGGCCGCGATTTTTCAGGCTCCTCCTCCTCCTCCTCTTCGCTTTCGTTTGCTCTCCGCGCGGCGGCGGCGGCGATGGCAGCAGCGGGACTTCCGCCTCGACATCCGCCTCGACTTCCGCTCTCAGCCGACCGACGCGACGGTGACGCTACTACAGCGACGACGACGACGACGACGACGACGATACCTGGTTGATCCTGCCAGTAGTCATATGCTTGTCTCAAAGCTTAAGCCATGCAAGTGTAAGTTCATGCCGTAAACGAATGGTGAAACCGCGAATGGCTCAGGAACCGGACCTAATCCTCGGGACCGTATTCCTCACCGCGAGGAGAGTGGATAACTGTGGCAATTCTAGAGCTAATACATGCAACCGAAGCCGCGATCGCAGGTCGCACCCGGGCGTCGGGCCGAAAAACGGCTTCCGGCAGCAGCAGCGGTCTTCGTCGCCGCAGCGCCTCCGCGTGCTCGGCGTCGTCCCAGCCGCTGCCGGTCGTCGCCGGCGCCCGCTCGGCCGGGTTGGTTCCGGGACTGCTCGCCAGTTCCCGCCGCCGCCGGTCGCGACGATACGGTCGGCCTTCCGCATTGGTCGCGGCGCAAATATTAGACTGAGACCGACGCGTACGGGCCGTCGCAGCAGCCGCCGTCGCCGTGCTTCGCACGCGCGCGGGTCTAGGCGTGCGTCGGCTTCACGCCCCTTCGATTTTGGTGACTCTGGATAACTGTCAGTACGATCGCACGGGCTAGTATCGACTAGCCTTCGCGCGACGGGTCCCCCGCGAGTCCGCCCTATCAACTGTCGACGGCCCGGTAAGTGCCGACCGTGGTGGCAACGGGTAACGGGGAATCAGGGTTCGATTCCGGAGAGGGAGCATGCGAAACGGCTACCACATCCAAGGAAGGCAGCAGGCGCGCAAATTACCCACTCCCGGCACGGGGAGGTAGTGACGAAAAATAACGACGCGGGACTCTGTCGAGGCCCCGCGATCGGAATGAGTACACTTCAAATCCGTTAACGAGGATCGACCGGAGGGCAAGTCTGGTGCCAGCAGCCGCGGTAATTCCAGCTCCGGTAGCGTATATTAAAATTGTTGCGTTTGAAAAGCTCGTAGTCGGAATTCGGGTCTCGAAAACGTGCCCCAGCACGTTCGGGGCGACGGCGCCGTCGCGGGCGTGCCTCGCGCGCGTCCGCTTCGGTCGTCCGTTCGCACTCCCGGCCCTATTCGCCGGTGCGTGCGCGGTCGGGCCGCGGAGCTCTGCGCGCATCGTCGCTGCGACGGTCTCTCCGGTAGCCCGTCACCCGCCTCCGTAGCTTCCGCTTCCGTCCTCTCGGTCGGTCGGTCGGTCGGTCGGCATCGGCACGCGATCGTTCGGCCTCGCCGCCGTCGTCGCTGCTGCCGCCGCCGCTGCCGTCTCCTCCGTCGCTTGCGGCGGTACGCGGTGTTTTCGGGGGAAACAAACGGGGGTCGAGCGTCGCCCGGGGCATCGCCGCTCGCACGCGTTTCGGTAGCGCGTCCACCTCCCGGTCGTTTCGGCCCGCACGGTTCCTCCGAGGGTGCTCTTCGCCGAGTGTCCGAGGCGGCCGGTACGTTCACTGTGAAAAAATTAGAGTGCTCAGAGCGAGCCCCGCCGGCTTGCATACGAAAAGCATGGAATGATGGAAAATGGCCTCGTCCGCGCGTCATCCGTCGGTCTCCGTTCACGACGAGGCAATGATCGAAGGGAGCGATCGGGGCCACTCGTATTGCGACGTTAGAGGTGAAATTCTTGGATCGTCGCAAGACGCACTGCAGCGACGGCGTGTGGCAAGCACGTTTTCCTCGATCAAGAGCGAAAGTCGGAGGTTCGAAGACGATCAGATACCGTCGTAGTTCCGACCGTAAACGATGCCGACTGGCGCTCCGCCGGCGTTCGCTTCGATGACCCGGCGGGGAGCCTGCGCGGGAAACCATAGTCGGTTCCGGGGGGAGTATGGTTGCAAAACAGAAACTTAAAGGAATTGACGGAAGGGCACCACCAGGAGTGGAGCCTGCGGCTTAATTTGACTCAACACGGGAAAACTCACCCGGTCCGGACACCGGTAGGATTGACAGATCGATAGCTCTTTCTCGATTCGGTGGGTGGTGGTGCATGGCCGTTCTTAGTTGGTGGAGCGATCCGTCTGGTTGATTCCGATAACGAACGAGACTCCGGCCTGCTAACTAGCGCGTCGATTAGTGCTTTTCCGGTAGCGAGGCGGCGCCGAAGCCATCGTCGGTAGCTCCGCGCGCGGCCCGTGCTTGCCGTTGCCGCCGCTCTCCTTCGCGTCCGGCGCTGCGGCCGCGTCCGGCAACTGCCTTCTTAGCAGCCTTTCGTGCTCCGCTCCTCGCGGGTTGGTGTGCGGGTTGGTCTGGGATGGCGGTTCGCACGCGGCGTGGTTGCGGCGTCGGTTGCGGAGCGGCGGCGGTGACTCGGTCGGCTCGGCCCGCGCGAGCCCGGCGGCGGCACGCCGTCGCGCCCGGGCCAGTCGGTTGGCGAACGCAGCGCTTCTTAGAGGGACGGGCGGCAGAAAGCCGCACGAGGCGGAGCGATAACAGGTCTGTGATGCCCTTAGATGTCCGGGGCCGCACGCGCGCTACACTGGAGGTATCAGCGGGCGCGTCTCCCCCGGCCCGAGAGGGTCGGGAAACCTCTGAACCACCTCCCGTGATAGGGATCGGGGCCTGGAACCAACCCCGTGAACGAGGAATTCCCGGTAGGCGCGGGTCATCAGCCCGCGTCGATCACGTCCCTGCCCTTTGTACACACCGCCCGTCGCTACTACCGATCGAACGGTCCGGTGAGGTCCTCGGATCTGGCCGACGAGTTCGCTTACGCGCGGCGGCGTTCCGCGCCGTCGCCGGCGCGTTCTCTGATGGCCCGGAGAAGACGACCGAACCCGATCGCTTAGAGGAAGTAAAAGTCGTAACAAGGTTTCCGTAGGTGAACCTGCGGAAGGATCATTACCGCAGCAGCAGCAGCAGCCCTGCTCCGCTCCTCCGTCTCCTCCTCCTCCTCCTCGCCTTTCCGGCGCCAGCCAGCCGGTTTCGTAAGTCGCGGCCGGGCCCCCTCGCACTCGTCGGCCCTCTAACAGTGCAGCCTCAGCCTCAGCCGAGCAACGAGCAAGTAGAAGCGGCGGCGTCATCAGCGGTGGCCGCAAATCGTTTCCGCTGTCGTTATGCTTCCTTCTCGTTCTCTCTCTGGCAGCTGCCGACCGCGCAGTTTTCACCCAGCCTGCGTCCGCCCGAATACAGTGCGCTAGGCCGACGGTGCTGCACGCTTTGCGGCTCCACGAACATCAATATCTCTCTCGTCTTCCTTCCTGGCGTCGGCCGGCCAACATCGCCGTCGTCGCCGTCGCCTCCTCCTCGCCTTTCCGGCGCCATCCAGCCGGTTTCGTAAGCCGCGGCCGGGCCCCCTCGCAATCGTCGGCCCTCTAACAGTGCAGCCTCAGCCTCAGCCGAGCAACGAGCAAGTAGAAGCGGCGGCGTCATCAGCGGTGAACGAAGCCCGCAAGTCGTTATGCTTCCTTCTCGTTCTCTCTCTGGCAGCTGCCGACCGCGCAGTTTTCACCCAGCCTGCGTCCGCCCGAATACAGTGCGCTAGGCCGACGGTGCTGCACGCTTTGCGGCTCCACGAACATCAATATCTCTCTCGTCTTCCTTCCTGGCGTCGGCCGGCCAACATCGTCGTCGTCGTCGCCTCCTCCTCGCCTTTCCGGCGCCATCCAGCCGGTTTCGTAAGCCGCGGCCGGGCCCCCTCGCAATCGTCGGCCCTCTAACAGTGCAGCCTCAGCCTCAGCCGAGCAACGAGCAAGTAGAAGCGGCGGCGTCATCAGCGGTGAACGAAGCCCGCAAGTCGTTATGCTTCCTTCTCGTTCTCTCTCTGGCAGCTGCCGACCGCGCAGTTTTCACCCAGCCTGCGTCCGCCCGAATACAGTGCGCTAGGCCGACGGTGCTGCACGCTTTGCGGCTCCACGAACATCAATATCTCTCTCGTCTTCCTTCCTGGCGTCGGCCGGCCAACATCGCCGTCGCCGTCGCCTCCTCCTCGCCTTTCCGGCGCCATCCAGCCGGTTTCGTAAGTCGCGGCCGGGCCCCCTCGCACTCGTCGGCCCTCTAACAGTGCAGCCTCAGCCTCAGCCGAGCAACGAGCAAGTAGAAGCGGCGGCGTCATCAGCGGTGGACGAAGCCCGCAAATCGTTTCCGCTGTCGTTATGCTTCCTTCTCGTTCTCTCTCTGGCAGCTGCCGACCGCGCAGTTTTCACCCAGCCTGCGTCCGCCCGAATACAGTGCGCTAGGCCGACGGTGCTGCACGCTTTGCGGCTCCACGAACATCAATATCTCTCTCTTCTTCCTTCCTGGCGTCGGCCGGCCAACATCGCCGTCGTCGTCGCCTCCTCCTCGCCTTTCCGGCGCCATCCAGCCGGTTTCGTAAGCCGCGGCCGGGCCCCCTCGCAATCGTCGGCCCTCTAACAGTGCAGCCTCAGCCTCAGCCGAGCAACGAGCAAGTAGAAGCGGCGGCGTCATCAGCGGTGAACGAAGCCCGCAAGTCGTTATGCTTCCTTCTCGTTCTCTCTCTGGCAGCTGCCGACCGCGCAGTTTTCACCCAGCCTGCGTCCGCCCGAATACAGTGCGCTAGGCCGACGGTGCTGCACGCTTTGCGGCTCCACGAACATCAATATCTCTCTCGTCTTCCTTCCTGGCGTCGGCCGGCCAACATCGCCGTCGTCGTCGCCTCCTCCTCGCCTTTCCGGCGCCATCCAGCCGGTTTCGTAAGCCGCGGCCGGGCCCCCTCGCAATCGTCGGCCCTCTAACAGTGCAGCCTCAGCCTCAGCCGAGCAACGAGCAAGTAGAAGCGGCGGCGTCATCAGCGGTGAACGAAGCCCGCAAGTCGTTATGCTTCCTTCTCGTTCTCTCTCTGGCAGCTGCCGACCGCGCAGTTTTCACCCAGCCTGCGTCCGCCCGAATACAGTGCGCTAGGCCGACGGTGCTGCACGCTTTGCGGCTCCACGAACATCAATATCTCTCTCGTCTTCCTTCCTGGCGTCGGCCGGCCAACATCGCCGTCGTCGTCGCCTCCTCCTCGCCTTTCCGGCGCCATCCAGCCGGTTTCGTAAGCCGCGGCCGGGCCCCCTCGCAATCGTCGGCCCTCTAACAGTGCAGCCTCAGCCTCAGACGAGCAACGAGCAAGTAGAAGCGGCGGCGTCATCAGCGGTGAACGAAGCCCGCAAGTCGTTATGCTTCCTTCTCGTTCTCTCTCTGGCAGCTGCCGACCGCGCAGTTTTCACCCAGCCTGCGTCCGCCCGAATACAGTGCGCTAGGCCGACGGTGCTGCACGCTTTGCGGCTCCACGAACATCAATATCTCTCTCGTCTTCCTTCCTGGCGTCGGCCGGCCAACATCGCCGTCGTCGTCGCCTCCTCCTCGCCTTTCCGGCGCCATCCAGCCGGTTTCGTAAGCCGCGGCCGGGCCCCCTCGCAATCGTCGGCCCTCTAACAGTGCAGCCTCAGCCTCAGCCGAGCAACGAGCAAGTAGAAGCGGCGGCGTCATCAGCGGTGAACGAAGCCCGCAAGTCGTTATGCTTCCTTCTCGTTCTCTCTCTGGCAGCTGCCGACCGCGCAGTTTTCACCCAGCCTGCGTCCGCCCGAATACAGTGCGCTAGGCCGACGGTGCTGCACGCTTTGCGGCTCCACGAACATCAATATCTCTCTCGTCTTCCTTCCTGGCGTCGGCCGGCCAACATCGTCGTCGTCGTCGTCGCCTCCTCCTCGCCTTTCCGGCGCCATCCAGCCGGTTTCGTAAGCCGCGGCCGGGCCCCCTCGCAATCGTCGGCCCTCTAACAGTGCAGCCTCAGCCTCAGCCGAGCAACGAGCAACGAGCAAGTAGAAGCGGCGGCGTCATCAGCGGTGAACGAAGCCCGCAAGTCGTTATGCTTCCTTCTCGTTCTCTCTCTGGCAGCTGCCGACCGCGCAGTTTTCACCCAGCCTGCGTCCGCCCGAATACAGTGCGCTAGGCCGACGGTGCTGCACGCTTTGCGGCTCCACGAACATCAATATCTCTCTCGTCTTCCTTCCTTTCCTCGCCTCCGCGTCGGCCAGCATCAGCAGTGCTGGTAGGCGTAGTAGTAGTAGTAGTAGCAAATACCGAAACCCTGGACGGGGGATCACTCGGCTCGTCCGTCGATGAAGAGCGCGGCTATCCGCGTGAACTGATGCGAATTGCAGGACTCAGTGAACATCGACACCTCGAACGCACATTGCGGCCCCGGGATCCCATCGTCCCGGGGCCCCGTCCGGTCGAGAGGCGGTCACGACACGAAAAAGCCGTCCGCCGTTGCAGCAGCAGCAGCGGCGGGGAGTCGGGAGTCGCAGGAAAGGGCGCGCGCCGTGGAAGCGGGCGGGCAGCGTGAACAGCTCGCCTTTCGTTCTCGCTACTGCTTCTGCTTCCGGCACGACTAGCGAGCGCGCGCCGCTCGATCCTCCGTCTCCCGCAATGCCAGACCGTCATCGCTGCGACACCTGCCACGGAGCGGCCGACATGTGCAGTAGCAGCAGGGAACGCACCGTCCGCCGTTCGTGCGCACTCTTCTGCCTGCCGCCCTCGCCGTCGTTGCCTCCTCTTATTACTCCGTGGCTGCCGCCGCCGCCGCCGCCGCCGCCGCAGCCGTCTGCATCTTCGGTCGGTGTTCGCTCTGTGGATCTCGTTTGCGAGCGTTCGTGCAGGCCATCGAAGACGACGACGACGACGACGACGACGACGACGACGAATCGAATGCGGTTTGCCGCAGCGACGACTTTTTATTTTTTTCTAAGCTGCCCTCGACTCGGACGAGACTACCCGCCGAACTTAAGCATATCGCTAAGCGGAGGAAAAGAAACCAACCGGGATTCCCTAAGTAACGGCGAGTGAACCGGGAGAAGCCCAACGCCGAATCTCGTCGGCCGCGCCGGTCGTCGAGAGCTGTGGCGCAAGGGTCGTACACGGTCGATCGTTTCGCCCGGCTAGGTTCGGAGTCCCCTCGATCGGGGCTGCCCAGAGCGGGTGCCAGGCCCATTCGGAGCCGGCGGCGATCGGCGGTGTTTCTTTTCGGCCCGAGAGTCGGGTTGCTTGGGAACGCAGCCCAAAGCGGGTGGTAAGCTCCATCCAAGGCTAAATACGGGGACGAGTCCGATAGCCGACAAGTACCGCGAGGGAAAGTTGAAAAGAACTTTGGAGAGAGAGTTCAAGAGACCGTGAAACCGCCCAGGGGTAAACGGGTAGGACCGCTCACCGCGATCGCGAGGGGACTCAGTCCGCTGCCACTTTCACCCCCGCCTCCTAAGGCGCCGTCGTCGCCGACGAACGCGTCGGTGGCGGCCGCTCGTTTCCGCGGGCGGTCGTCTGCCGCCTCGTCGGCGCTCGATTTCCGTGGCGCCGGCATCGGACGCACTTCCCCTCCGATCCGTCGTCGCGACCCGTTCCCGTCGGGCCGGTAGGCGCGCGGCGTCCGCAGGTCGCAGACGAGCGCCTCGGCGTCCGGAACCCGTTCACGCGGGGACCGACCGGCGTCGGGATCCACGCGCTTCTCTCGACCGGGCCCGTCGCTCCACGAAAGCGCTGGCACGGCTAACCGACGGAGACGGGCTAACGCACCTCGCCCTCAGCACTCACGACGCAGCGAGTCGCGAAAGCGACGCGGCCGCCCGCCTGCTCCTTCTTCTTCTACTACTTCTTCTACTTGCTCCTCGTCTTTGCGCGTGGTGCTACAGCAGCAGGAGCGGTGGTTGTTGGAGGAGTCGGCGGGATCGCCCGAAAAGCCGCCCGCTGCTGCCGGTCAGCGACGAGCATCGGCAACCTACCCGACCCGTCTTGAAACACGGACCGAGGAGTCCCAGTCGACTGCGAGTCGTTGGAGCCTTTCACTTTGCGAACTCCGACGGCACAGCGAAAGCGAGAACGTGACACGTCGCCGCTCGGGGGAAGGGAGTTGGGCCGCTGTCGCAGCAGCCGCCGCAGTTGCTGCCGCCGTCGTCTAATCTCGTCGGTTGCTGCAGCATCAGCGGTGGTGGTGGCGGCGGCTCGCTTCTTTTTTTGTAACACGCGGCGTTTCGAAGCATCGTTCCCGGGTCGGGCCCGCGCGTTCGCGCTCGAAAGCGCGCGTTCACGCTCCGACTCAGGTGTAGCAGGCGGCCGGGGACCCGAAAGATGGCGATCCACGCCCGGTCGGGACGAAGCCAGAGGAAACTCTGGTGGAAGTCCGAAGCGCCTCTGACGTGCAAATCGATCGTCGGAACCGGGTGTAGGGGCGAAAGACCAATCGAGCCGTCTAGTAGCTGGTTCCCTCCGAAGTTTCCCTCAGGATAGCTGGCGCCAGCAGGAGAACGACACGCAATTCCGTCCGGTAAAGCGAACGACTGGAGGCCCCGGGGACGTTGACGGCCTCGATCTACTCTCGAACTCGGAACGGGCGAAACGGGCCGCGCTACTCCTCCTCTCCCGAACGGAGGCGGCCGTTTACGAATCGTTGGGAATAATGATAATTATTTTGCGCGTTTCTTGCGACGAATGCACGGTGCCAAGTGGGCCACTTTTGGTAAGCAGAACTGGTGATGTGGGATGAACCGAACGTCCGGCTAAGGTGCCCTACGCTTCGCCCATTAGATCCCCGAAAGGGTGTCGGTCGATATAGACAGCAGGACGGTGGCCACGGAAGTCGGAATCCGCTCAGGAGTGTGTAACAACTTACCTGCCGAATCGACCGGCCCCGAAAATGGATGGCGCTGGAGCGAGCGACCGATGCCGGACCGGCCGGGCGACAGGTTGCGCGATCGCCGGCGAGGCGACTTTCCGATGCCCGGTCGAGTAGGAGGGCGCCGCGGCGTGCATGGAAGCCGCGGGCGCGAGCCCGGGTGAAGCCGACCGCGGGTGCAGATCTCGGTGGTAGTAGCAAATATTCGAACGAGACCTTCGAAGACCGAAGTGGAGAAGGGTTCCGTGCCAACGGCGGTCGAGCACGGGTCAGTCGGTCCTAAGAAGCGGGCGAAAGCTTCCACGAAAGGCGCCGGATCCGTCACGAAAGCGGTTGTAGCAAATATAATAGCAGATGCGGCCGGCCTCGCATCGAAAGGGAATCGGGTTAATATTCCCGAACCCGAACTCGGAGAGTGCTCGTCCGGCGGTGGGAACGCGGCGCGCCGCTCTTAGTAGCGCGTTTGTCGTCGAAGCCGGCGGTCGGGCGAAGCAGCGGCAACGCAAGCGAGCCCGGAGACGTTGCCCGGAGACGTTGCCGGGAGCCCCGGGAAGAGTTCTCTCTTCTTCGTAAAGGACCGCGTCCGTGGAATCGGCTCGTCCGGAGATACGGATATGGTACCTGTAGAGCGCCGCGTCTCGGGCGGCGTCCGGTGCGCTCTCGGCGGCCCTGGAAAATCCGGGTCCGTAACGATTCGCAGCTCTCGAGTCGGTCCGTACCCACCATCCGCAGCAGGTCTCCAAGGTGTACAGCCTCTCGTCGATAGCGCCAATGTAGGTAAGGGAAGTCGGCAAAATGGATCCGTACCTTCGGAAGAAGGATTGGCTCCGAGGACCGGGTCGGTCGGGCCGTGTGTGTCGCTGCGCTCCCGCGCGGCGGTTGCTTCGCCGTTCGCTCGGCGTCGCGCTGCTGCAGCGGGCGCCGGAACACGTCTTCACGCGAAGCGGCGGATCGGTACGGGGCTGTAGCGTTGGCGTCGGACTCGGCATCTCGGCATCTCGGGCGCCTTTCCGGCCGTCGTTTGCGCCGCCTTCCGTGGCGGCGGGCAACTCGCTTCGCGTCGGTGTGCGGTCGCGCCTTCGGTCAACGGGAGTTGGCGGCTTCTTCGTCGGGTAGGAAAGTCGGTTGGTCGGTCGGTCGGTCGCGTGCGGCATAGTCGTCAGCACGTCGCGTCCTCGCGGCGGAAAGCGGTGGTTGTCGCCGCGTCGGTCCTCCTCCTCCTCCTCCTCCTCCTCTCGCACGCGCGGCCTTCTCTCGCGTCGGCGTTCCGCACCTCCCGACGCGCGGTCGGGCCGCCGTCGCATGTCGGCGCGCGGCGGTTTCATACGGGGCGCCCGGGGCGTAGTGGGCGCGAACAACACGGCTCCACACCCGAGACGCCGTGGAGCGACACGGCTTTGGGCTCGCCGTCGCGTCGGTGCTCGCGGCCCTCTGTTCCCGCCTTGCGTGGGGTCGTGCGGTCGTTGCACCGCGACGCGCGGCAGGCGTTCGGCCGGCGGCGAACGGTCGACTCGGAACTGGTACGGACCGGGGGAATCCGACTGTCTAATTAAAACAGAGCATCGCGTAGCCGGCCGAGCCGCACAGACGCGATGTGATTTCTGCCCAGTGCTCTGAATGTCAAAGTGAAGAAATTCAACCAAGCGCGGGTAAACGGCGGGAGTAACTATGACTCTCTTATAGGCCTCCTTGCTAGGGGTGGTGGACTACCGTTAGTCTGCCGTCTAGTTGTCCCGCGTTATCTATTAATAGATTAACCCGTCTGTGTTGACTGTCGTAGGGTGTAGTGCTATGGAGTTCCCAGCTGGGCGAATAGTCTTTCATTGTCTCGACTTAGATTAGATGGGGGGCCCTCAAATGGGGGGGCCCTTTATGATCTATTGGTGTTTGATTGGTTGGTTCCAAAGTTTGATTGGTCGGGTCCCTCAATAGGGGGGTCCTGTCGCTTAGGATTCGATGATTGTCTTAGCGCCCGGTTGGTAAAGCCTGGCGTGTTGTTGCTCGTGCTGGTATGGATTTAGAAACCTGGTGAAATGTGAAAGCTTGCTACCATGGGGCGGGTAGACAAGCTTGCTACCATGGGGCAAGTGGCCACACCGCCAGGATGTCTGATAAAAAGGACTTGGCTGAAATCTATTGCTAGCATTGGGTGTATGCGTTGCCGGGTTGAACCTTCTGTGGCCTGCATTTCTGTGGCTAGTTGATTAGTCGGAGGGCATTCTGTTCGGCTAGAGTGATGGTGGTCTATCTTCCTGGTAGGGTTTGGCCTTATGCCTCCCGTAAGTATAACTTGATCAGTTTTGCCCGTATACTCATGGTAATTGCCGTACCATAATCATGAATAATAATAATAAGATTGAAAACATACGGCAGCCAGGCGCCGTAAATCTGGTGGCCCGTGGGTCCGGGGCGGGGCCCGCAGGTCAGGCTGAGCATGATAA
This sequence comes from Octopus bimaculoides, assembly GCF_046866305.1. Lineage (NCBI taxonomy): Eukaryota > Metazoa > Mollusca > Cephalopoda > Octopoda > Octopodidae > Octopus > Octopus bimaculoides. Next base: position 608,570 of record NW_028315290.1, read on the forward strand.
CCAAACAGGCTTGGCCGTACAGCTACCTTCCCCTGTTGTGGATAATGGACCATCTCCGCAGCATGGTATGATTAGTGGTCCTACTGGTAACAACTGGAACGGCGACGGGGGTGTTAATAAGCTCCCGTCGCTGATATATGAAAAAAAAAGAGACGGACTGTTCAGGTTAATTTATCCGACTCATACGCTAGTGGTGAAGGGGACACAGCTTCCTAAAGAACTTGCTCAGGATTCCCTCCATGACATCCACTCTCTTATTTTAGAAGTGGATCGAGAGGTTGAGAATGGGATATTATATCCCACTCCTGCAGGAAGCGAATTTTCGCTCCCTATCCCATGCGGATCATGCTCTATGGCCTGTCCGCTATGTCCTCAGCGTTTTTCTTCTCCCCGTCGCTGGGGAGAACATTTAGAAGGTAGACATGGTATAAAGCCTGTCTACAAATGCAGTAAGTGTGACAGGGAAAGCGGACACCTACATTCGATGAGGTGTCACGCTGGCAAATGTAATGCCCTATCTCGAGCCTCAAGTCCCGTCAGACTCCCGTTTAAGTGTGACCACTGCAGCCGTTCTTTTTTGACGGCTGTAGGCCGATCCCAGCACGAACGTCACAAGCATCCTGTGGCTGCTAATCAGCGCAGGATAGCTGCTCACAAAGCTGAGCTAGCGAAAAAGCGTGCGGATCGGGCAGCCGCTGCCGAGGCAACAGGCCGAAGACGCAGAGGCTGTTGGTCAGATGAGGAAATAGCGGTCCTCGTCAAGAAGGAGGCCGAACTTGTAGAGGCAGGTGTAAGATACATAAACGTAGAGATAGCACGATTCTTGCCGAATAAAACATGTAAACAAGTAGGGTCAAAAAGAGCAGACCTGGCCAAAAGGGCCCGTAAGGGTCATCAAGGGTCGGGTCTGCATGATAACAGTTCCCTGTCGCAAAGAGAGGTGCAATCCTCCCCCCAAGTGGAGTGGAGAGATCGATTCCTTGATGCGGCCAGTCCTGGGCATACCCGCTGGTCAGCAGTTTTCTGCGAGGCCCAATTGGAACTCGTGGAGGACGGGTCAGCGACTGCCTGGGACAATTTTGTTCGAAAAGTTGAGGACTGGCTAGAGCATAATAAATCACGCAGGGAGAACACTACTAGCGTTAGAAGTCAAAGAGGGTTAGTGAACAGTCCTAATTTTAGGAGGCAAGGCAAACGTAGAAGCTTTGCCATAGCACAGAACTTATACAAGACTAAGAAGAAGAGGCTCCTTGCAAGGATATTGGAGGAGGACATAGATCAGGGCTGCCCAATCCCTCTATATTCTATAGAGGAATTTTATGGGCAAAGATTCTCGACACCAGGCCCTGAGGTGGATCTCTCTGACTACCCTTCTTCCTCCATAGTGGATAGTGTTCCTATTTTGAAACCATTTTCGATGGAGGAGATAAA
>NW_028315290.1:615000-641000 GCF_046866305.1 Octopus bimaculoides
GTGTGTGTCACACTAAGGCGGCCTAGGCGGACGAGAAAGAAGAAGCAGGCCGAGCGAGAAGGAAGCGATTGTGAGCGAGCAAAGAGAATGCGGACGCCTCGGCGGCGGACGGCCGGAGCCGAACCGCCGGCACCGCGATGGAACAGCCGACGTGTCGTCTGCCATACGAGCCACGCGGCCGGTAGCGTACACGTGAGTTGGCGATCGAAAGCGCTGTCGGCCGAGAGTGTGTGTGTCTGTGTGTGCGTGTGTGTTACACGGCGGCCAAGGCGGACGAGAAAGAAGAAGAAGAAGAAGCGGCAGCGAGAGGGAAGCGATTGGCAGCGAGTAAAGAGAATGCGGACGCCTCGGCGGCGGACGGCCGCCGGCTTGATGGAAAGGCCGACGTGTCGGCGCTGCGATACGAGCCACGCGGCCGCGGCCGCTACCGTACCCGTGACGGGGCCCGATTCCCGATTCGCGAGTTTGCGGGTCGGGGCCCGGCGGAATAGTCAGGCTCTAGGTGACCCTCATACCCCAAGGGGGTCCAGACTACTATGTAGGGTAGTCGTCGATCGGACGGTCGTACCCTATGACCCGCACCCCGAACCGCAGCCGATTGAAAGGCAGACGGTCGGCCGGCGGCCGGCCGGCCGGGCGCCGCCGCGTACCCGCAGAGCCGATCGAAAGAGGCCGAATTGAGAGCGACGCCTCGGCGGCGGACAGCCGCCGCCGAACCGCCGGCACCGCGATGGTAAGGCCGACGTGTCGGCTGCGATACGAGCCACGCGGCCGGTACCGTACCCGTGAGTTTGCGATCGAAAGCGCTGTCGGCCGGGAGTGTGTGCGGCCTAGCCGGCGGCGGACTAGGCGGACGAGAAGGAAGCGATTGGGAGCGAGCAAAAAGAATGCGGACGCTTCGGCGGCGGACTGCCGCAGGCGAGATGGAAAGGCCGACGTGTCGGCTGCGATACGGGCCGCCAAGGCGGACGAGAAGGAAGAAGGAAGAAGATGAAGAAGCCGAAGCAGCGAGTCGTGGCGGCAGCGAGAAGGAAGCGATTGTGAGCGAGCAAAGAGAATGCGGACGCCTCGGCGGCGGACGGCCGCAGCCGAACCGCCGGTGCGATGGAAAGGCCTACGTATCGGCTGCCTTACGAGCCACGCGGCCGGTAGCGTACCCGTAAGTTGGCGATCGAAAGCGCTGTCGGCCGGGAGTGTGTGTGTGTGTCTGTGTGTGTGTGTTACACGGCGGCCAAGGCGGCCAAGGCGGACGAGAAAGAAGAAGAAGCAGAGGAGGAAGAAGCAGCAGCAAGCGGCAGCGAGAGGGAAGCGATTGGCAGCGAGTAAAGAGAATGCGGACGCCTCGGCGGCGGACGGCCGCAGCCGAACCGCCGGTGCGATGGAAAGGCCTACGTATCGGCTGCCTTACGAGCCACGCAGCCGGTAGCGTACCCGTGAGTTGGCGATCGAAAGCGCTGTCGGCCGAGAGTGTGTGTGTCTGTGTGTGTGTGTGTGTTACACGGCGGCCAAGGCGGACGAGAAAGAAGAAGAAGAAGAAGCGGCAGCGAGAGGGAAGCGATTGGCAGCGAGTAAAGAGAATGCGGACGCCTCGGCGGCGGACGGCCGCCGCCGAACCGCCGGCTTGATGGAAAGGCCGACGTGTCGGCGCTGCGATACGAGCCACGCGGCCGCTACCGTACCCGTGACGGGGCCCGATTCCCGATTCGCGAGTTTGCGGGTCGGGGCCCGGCGGAATAGTCAGGCTCTAGGTGACCCTCATACCCCAAGGGGGTCCAGACTACTATGTAGGGTAGTCGTCGATCGGACGGTCGTACCCTATGACCCGCACCCCGAACCGCAGCCGATTGAAAGGCAGACGGTCGGCCGGCGGCCGGCCGGCCGGGCGCCGCCGCGTACCCGCAGAGCCGATCGAAAGAGGCCGAATTGAGAGCGACGCCTCGGCGGCGGACAGCCGCCGCCGAACCGCCGGCACCGCGATGGTAAGGCCGACGTGTCGGCTGCGATACGAGCCACGCGGCCGGTACCGTACCCGTGAGTTTGCGATCGAAAGCGCTGTCGGCCGGGAGTGTGTGCGGCCTAGCCGGCGGCGGACTAGGCGGACGAGAAGGAAGCGATTGGGAGCGAGCAAAAAGAATGCGGACGCTTCGGCGGCGGACTGCCGCAGGCGAGATGGAAAGGCCGACGTGTCGGCTGCGATACGGGCCGCCAAGGCGGACGAGAAGGAAGAAGGAAGAAGATGAAGAAGCCGAAGCAGCGAGTCGTGGCGGCAGCGAGAAGGAAGCGATTGTGAGCGAGCAAAGAGAATGCGGACGCCTCGGCGGCGGACGGCCGCAGCCGAACCGCCGGTGCGATGGAAAGGCCTACGTATCGGCTGCCTTACGAGCCACGCGGCCGGTAGCGTACCCGTAAGTTGGCGATCGAAAGCGCTGTCGGCCGGGAGTGTGTGTGTGTGTCTGTGTGTGTGTGTTACACGGCGGCCAAGGCGGCCAAGGCGGACGAGAAAGAAGAAGAAGCAGAGGAGGAAGAAGCAGCAGCAAGCGGCAGCGAGAGGGAAGCGATTGGCAGCGAGTAAAGAGAATGCGGACGCCTCGGCGGCGGACGGCCGCAGCCGAACCGCCGGTGCGATGGAAAGGCCTACGTATCGGCTGCCTTACGAGCCACGCAGCCGGTAGCGTACCCGTGAGTTGGCGATCGAAAGCGCTGTCGGCCGAGAGTGTGTGTGTCTGTGTGTGTGTGTGTGTGTTACACGGCGGCCAAGGCGGACGAGAAAGAAGAAGAAGAAGAAGCGGCAGCGAGAGGGAAGCGATTGGCAGCGAGTAAAGAGAATGCGGACGCCTCGGCGGCGGACGGCCGCCGCCGAACCGCCGGCTTGATGGAAAGGCCGACGTGTCGGCGCTGCGATACGAGCCACGCGGCCGCTACCGTACCCGTGACGGGGCCCGATTCCCGATTCGCGAGTTTGCGGGTCGGGGCCCGGCGGAATAGTCAGGCTCTAGGTGACCCTCATACCCCAAGGGGGTCCAGACTACTATGTAGGGTAGTCGTCGATCGGACGGTCGTACCCTATGACCCGCACCCCGAACCGCAGCCGATTGAAAGGCAGACGGTCGGCCGGCGGCCGGCCGGCCGGGCGCCGCCGCGTACCCGCAGAGCCGATCGAAAGAGGCCGAATTGAGAGCGACGCCTCGGCGGCGGACAGCCGCCGCCGAACCGCCGGCACCGCGATGGTAAGGCCGACGTGTCGGCTGCGATACGAGCCACGCGGCCGGTACCGTACCCGTGAGTTTGCGATCGAAAGCGCTGTCGGCCGGGAGTGTGTGCGGCCTAGCCGGCGGCGGACTAGGCGGACGAGAAGGAAGCGATTGGGAGCGAGCAAAAAGAATGCGGACGCTTCGGCGGCGGACTGCCGCAGGCGAGATGGAAAGGCCGACGTGTCGGCTGCGATACGGGCCGCCAAGGCGGACGAGAAGGAAGAAGGAAGAAGATGAAGAAGCCGAAGCAGCGAGTCGTGGCGGCAGCGAGAAGGAAGCGATTGTGAGCGAGCAAAGAGAATGCGGACGCCTCGGCGGCGGACGGCCGCAGCCGAACCGCCGGTGCGATGGAAAGGCCTACGTATCGGCTGCCTTACGAGCCACGCGGCCGGTAGCGTACCCGTAAGTTGGCGATCGAAAGCGCTGTCGGCCGGGAGTGTGTGTGTGTGTCTGTGTGTGTGTGTTACACGGCGGCCAAGGCGGCCAAGGCGGACGAGAAAGAAGAAGAAGCAGAGGAGGAAGAAGCAGCAGCAAGCGGCAGCGAGAGGGAAGCGATTGGCAGCGAGTAAAGAGAATGCGGACGCCTCGGCGGCGGACGGCCGCAGCCGAACCGCCGGTGCGATGGAAAGGCCTACGTATCGGCTGCCTTACGAGCCACGCAGCCGGTAGCGTACCCGTGAGTTGGCGATCGAAAGCGCTGTCGGCCGAGAGTGTGTGTGTCTGTGTGTGTGTGTGTGTGTTACACGGCGGCCAAGGCGGACGAGAAAGAAGAAGAAGAAGAAGCGGCAGCGAGAGGGAAGCGATTGGCAGCGAGTAAAGAGAATGCGGACGCCTCGGCGGCGGACGGCCGCCGCCGAACCGCCGGCTTGATGGAAAGGCCGACGTGTCGGCGCTGCGATACGAGCCACGCGGCCGCTACCGTACCCGTGACGGGGCCCGATTCCCGATTCGCGAGTTTGCGGGTCGGGGCCCGGCGGAATAGTCAGGCTCTAGGTGACCCTCATACCCCAAGGGGGTCCAGACTACTATGTAGGGTAGTCGTCGATCGGACGGTCGTACCCTATGACCCGCACCCCGAACCGCAGCCGATTGAAAGGCAGACGGTCGGCCGGCGGCCGGCCGGCCGGGCGCCGCCGCGTACCCGCAGAGCCGATCGAAAGAGGCCGAATTGAGAGCGACGCCTCGGCGGCGGACAGCCGCCGCCGAACCGCCGGCACCGCGATGGTAAGGCCGACGTGTCGGCTGCGATACGAGCCACGCGGCCGGTACCGTACCCGTGAGTTTGCGATCGAAAGCGCTGTCGGCCGGGAGTGTGTGCGGCCTAGCCGGCGGCGGACTAGGCGGACGAGAAGGAAGCGATTGGGAGCGAGCAAAAAGAATGCGGACGCTTCGGCGGCGGACTGCCGCAGGCGAGATGGAAAGGCCGACGTGTCGGCTGCGATACGGGCCGCCAAGGCGGACGAGAAGGAAGAAGGAAGAAGATGAAGAAGCCGAAGCAGCGAGTCGTGGCGGCAGCGAGAAGGAAGCGATTGTGAGCGAGCAAAGAGAATGCGGACGCCTCGGCGGCGGACGGCCGCAGCCGAACCGCCGGTGCGATGGAAAGGCCTACGTATCGGCTGCCTTACGAGCCACGCGGCCGGTAGCGTACCCGTAAGTTGGCGATCGAAAGCGCTGTCGGCCGGGAGTGTGTGTGTGTGTCTGTGTGTGTGTGTTACACGGCGGCCAAGGCGGCCAAGGCGGACGAGAAAGAAGAAGAAGCAGAGGAGGAAGAAGCAGCAGCAAGCGGCAGCGAGAGGGAAGCGATTGGCAGCGAGTAAAGAGAATGCGGACGCCTCGGCGGCGGACGGCCGCAGCCGAACCGCCGGTGCGATGGAAAGGCCTACGTATCGGCTGCCTTACGAGCCACGCAGCCGGTAGCGTACCCGTGAGTTGGCGATCGAAAGCGCTGTCGGCCGAGAGTGTGTGTGTCTGTGTGTGTGTGTGTGTGTTACACGGCGGCCAAGGCGGACGAGAAAGAAGAAGAAGAAGAAGCGGCAGCGAGAGGGAAGCGATTGGCAGCGAGTAAAGAGAATGCGGACGCCTCGGCGGCGGACGGCCGCCGCCGAACCGCCGGCTTGATGGAAAGGCCGACGTGTCGGCGCTGCGATACGAGCCACGCGGCCGCTACCGTACCCGTGACGGGGCCCGATTCCCGATTCGCGAGTTTGCGGGTCGGGGCCCGGCGGAATAGTCAGGCTCTAGGTGACCCTCATACCCCAAGGGGGTCCAGACTACTATGTAGGGTAGTCGTCGATCGGACGGTCGTACCCTATGACCCGCACCCCGAACCGCAGCCGATTGAAAGGCAGACGGTCGGCCGGCGGCCGGCCGGCCGGGCGCCGCCGCGTACCCGCAGAGCCGATCGAAAGAGGCCGAATTGAGAGCGACGCCTCGGCGGCGGACAGCCGCCGCCGAACCGCCGGCACCGCGATGGTAAGGCCGACGTGTCGGCTGCGATACGAGCCACGCGGCCGGTACCGTACCCGTGAGTTTGCGATCGAAAGCGCTGTCGGCCGGGAGTGTGTGCGGCCTAGCCGGCGGCGGACTAGGCGGACGAGAAGGAAGCGATTGGGAGCGAGCAAAAAGAATGCGGACGCTTCGGCGGCGGACTGCCGCAGGCGAGATGGAAAGGCCGACGTGTCGGCTGCGATACGGGCCGCCAAGGCGGACGAGAAGGAAGAAGGAAGAAGATGAAGAAGCCGAAGCAGCAAGCAAGCAAGCAAGCCGAGCGAGTCGTGGCGGCAGCGAGAAGGAAGCGATTGTGAGCGAGCAAAGAGAATGCGGACGCCTCGGCGGCGGACGGCCGCAGCCGAACCGCCGGTGCGATGGAAAGGCCTACGTATCGTCTGCCTTACGAGCCACGCGGCCGGTAGCGTACCCGTAAGTTGGCGATCGAAAGCGCTGTCGGCCGGGAGTGTGTGTGTGTGTCTGTGTGTGTGTGTTACACGGCGGCCAAGGCGGCCAAGGCGGACGAGAAAGAAGAAGAAGAAGAAGAAGAAGCAGAGGAAGAAGCAGCAGCAAGCGGCAGCGAGAGGGAAGCGATTGGCAGCGAGTAAAGAGAATGCGGACGCCTCGGCGGCGGACGGCCGCCGGCTAGATGGAAAAGGCCGACGTGTCGGCGCTGCGCTGCGCTGCGATACGAGCCACGCGGCCGCTAGCGTACCCGTTTCGGGGTCCGAGTTCCCGAGTTCGCGAGTTTGCGGCTCGGGGTGCGGTGGGATAGTCACCCTCTAGGTGACCCTCATACCCCAAGGGGGTCCAGACTACTATGTAGGGTAGTCGTCGATCGGACGGTCGTACCCTATGACCCGCACCCCGAACCGCAGCCGATTGAAAGGCAGACGGTCGGCCGGCGGCCGGCCGGCCGGGCGCCGCCGCGTACCCGCAGAGCCGATCGAAAGAGGCCGAATTGAGAGCGACGCCTCGGCGGCGGACTGCCGCCGCCGAACCGCCGGCACCGCGATGGAAAGGCCGACGTGTCGGCTGCGATACGAGCCACGCGGCCGGTACCGTACCCGTGAGTTTGCGATCGAAAGCGCTGTCGGCCGGGAGTGTGTGCGGCCTAGCCGGCGGACTAGGCGGACGAGAAGGAAGCGATTGGGAGCGAGCAAAAAGAATGCGGACGCTTCGGCGGCGGACTGCCGCCGGCGAGATGGAAAGGCCGACGTGTCGGCTGCGATACGGGCCGCCAAGGCCGCTAAGGCGGACGAGAAGGAAGAAGATGAAGAAGCCGAAGCAGCAGGCCGAGCGAGTCGTGGCGGCAGCGTGAAGGAAGCGATTGTGAGCGAGCAAAGAGAATGCGGACGCCTCGGCGGCGGACGGCCGCAGCCGAACCGCCGGTGCGATGGAAAGGCCTACGTATCGGCTGCCTTACGAGCCACGCGGCCGGTAGCGTACCCGTAAGATGGCGATCGAAAGCGCTGTCGACCGGGAGTGTGTGTGTGTTACACGGCGGCCAAGGCGGACGAGAAAGAAGAAGAAGAGGAAGAAGCAGCAGCAAGCGGCAGCGAGAGGGAAGCGACTGGCAGCGAGTAAAGAGAATGCGGACGCCTCGGCGGCGGACGGCCGCCGGCTAGATGGAAAAGGCCGACGTGTCGGCGCTGCGATACGAGCCACGCGGCCGCTAGCGTACCCGTTTGGGGGTCCGAGTTCCCGAGTTCGCGAGTTTGCGGCTCGGGGTGCGGTGGGATAGTCACCCTCTAGGTGACCCTCATACGCCAAGGGGGTCCAGACTACTATGTAGGGTAGTCGTCGATCGGACGGTCGTACCCTATGACCCGCACCCCGAACCGCAGCCGATTGAAAGGCAGACGGTCGGCCGGCGGCCGGCCGGCCGGGCGCCGCCGCGTACCCGCAGAGCCGATCGAAAGAGGCCGAATTGAGAGCGACGCCTCGGCGGCGGACTGCCGCCGCCGAACCGCCGGCACCGCGATGGAAAGGCCGACGTGTCGGCTGCGATACGAGCCACGCGGCCGGTACCGTACCCGTGAGTTTGCGATCGAAAGCGCTGTCGGCCGGGAGTGTGTGCGGCCTAGCCGGCGGACTAGGCGGACGAGAAGGAAGCGATTGGGAGCGAGCAAAAAGAATGCGGACGCTTCGGCGGCGGACTGCCGCCGGTGAGATGGAAAGGCCGACGTGTCGGCTGCGATACGGGCCGCCAAGGCGGACGAGAAGGAAGAAGATGAAGAAGCCGAAGCAGCAGGCCGAGCGAGTCGTGGCGGCAGCGTTAAGGAAGCGATTGTGAGCGAGCAAAGAGAATGCGGACGCCTCGGCGGCGGACAGCCGCCGCCGAACCGCCGGTTCGATTGAAATGCCGACGTGTCGGCTGCGATACGAGCCACGCGGCCGGTACCGTACCCGTGAGTTTGCGATCGAAAGCGCTGTCGGCCGGGAGTGTGTGTGTCTGTGTGTGTTACACGGCCGCCTAGGCGGACGAGAAAGAAGAAGCAGGCCGAGCGAGTCGTGGCGGCGGCAGCAGCAGCGGCGGAAGTAGCAGCGAGAAGGAAGCAATTGGGAGCGAGCAAAGAGAATGCGTACGCCTCGGCGGCGGACTGCCGCCGCCGAACCGCCGCGGCTCGATGGAAAGGCCGATGTGTCGGCTGCGATACGAACCACGCGGCCGCTAGCGTACCCGTTTCGGGGTCCGAGTTCCCGAGTTCGCGAGTTTGCGGCTCGGGGTGCGGTGGGATAGTCACCCTCTAGGTGACCCTCATACCCCCAGGGGGTCCAGACTACTATGTAGGGTAGTCGTTGATCGGATGGGTTCGCCGACTGGAAGGAATGTTTTAGCCTCTCATTAATTCCGACGGTCGGACCCGCCTAACCCGCCGCACGATTGCTTTTACACGGCCGGCGTGTCCTCGATTCTTCCGCCGACCACCTCCTCGCCTAGTAGTGAGCTACCTCGCCTTCGCTGACGACGTCGTTCCGCGCCCCGCGCCGCGTCAGATTAGCTCGCTCGCCTCGCCGACAGCCGCCTGCCCGCCTGTTCGTGCTGTCACCATCGACCGATCGGTATCCTCCTCTTCCTCGCCTACGCCAAGCACTCCGACCGGAAGGGATATCCTCGCCTCTCCTTTCTACTGACGGTCGGACCCGCTTAACCCGCCGCTCGATTGATTCTACACGGCCGGCGCGTCCACGATTCTTCCGCCGACCACCCGCCCGCCGCCTCGTAACGAGCCCCTCGCCCTCGCTGACGCCGTCGTTCCGCGCCCCGCGCCGCGTCAGATTCGCTCGTTCGCCCGCCGACAGCCGCCTGCCCGCCTGTTCGTGCTGTCACCATCGACCGATCGGTATCCTCCTCCTCCTCCTCTTCCTCGCCTACGCCAAGCACTCCGACCGGAAGGGATATCCTCGCCTCTCCTTTCTGCTGACGGTCGGACCCGCTTAACCCGCCGCTCGATTGATTCTACACGGCCGGCGCGTCCACGATTCTTCCGCCGACCACCCGCCCGCCGCCTCGTAACGAGCCCCTCGCCCTCGCTGACGCCGTCGTTCCGCGCCGCGCCGCGTCAGATTCGCTCGTTCGCCCGCCGACAGCCGCCTGCCCGCCTGTTCGTGCTGTCACCATCGACCGATCGGTATCCTCCTCCTCCTCCTCTTCCTCGCCTACGCCAAGCACTCCGACCGGAAGGGATATCCTCGCCTCTCCTTTCTGCTGACGGTCGGACCCGCTTAACCCGCCGCTCGATTGATTCTACACGGCCGGCGCGTCCACGATTCTTCCGCCGACCACCCGCCCGCCGCCTCGTAACGAGCCCCTCGCCCTCGCTGACGCCGTCGTTCCGCGCCCCGCGCCGCGTCAGATTCGCTCGCTCGTTCGCCCGCCGACAGCCGCCTGCCCGCCTGTTCGTGCTGTCACCATCGACCGATCGGTATCCTCCTCCTCCTCCTCTTCCACGCCTACGCCAAGCACTCCGACCGGAAGGGATGTCCTCGCCTCTCCTTTCTGCTGACGGTCGGACCCGCTTAACCCGCCGCTCGATTGATTCTACACGGCCGGCGCGTCCACGATTCTTCCGCCGACCACCCGCCCGCCGCCTCGTAACGAGCCCCTCGCCCTCGACTGACGCCGTCGTTCCGCGCCCCGCGCCGCGTCAGATTCGCTCGTTCGCCCGCCGACAGCCGCCTGCCCGCCTGTTCGTGCTGTCACCATCGACCGATCGGTATCCTCCTCCTCCTCCTCTTCCTCGCCTACGCCAAGCACTCCGACCGGAAGGGATGTCCTCGCCTCTCCTTTCTGCTGACGGTCGGACCCGCTTAACCCGCCGCTCGATTGATTCTACACGGCCGGCGCGTCCACGATTCTTCCGCCGACCACTCGCCCGCCGCCTCGTAACGAGCCCCTCGCCCTCGCTGACGCCGTCGTTCCGCGCCCCGCGCCGCGTCAGATTCGCTCGTTCGCCCGCCGACAGCCGCCTGCCCGCCTGTTCGTGCTGTCACCATCGACCGATCGGTATCTTCCTCCTCCTCTTCCTCGCCTACGCCAAGCACTCCGACCGGAAGGGATATCCTCGCCTCTCCTTTCTGCTGACGGTCGGACCCGCTTAACCCGCCGCTCGATTGATTCTACACGGCCGGCGCGTCCACGATTCTTCCGCCGACCACCCGCCCGCCGCCTCGTAACGAGCCCCTCGCCCTCGCTGACGCCGTCGTTCCGCGCCCCGCGCCGCGTCAGATTCGCTCGCTCGTTCGCCCGCCGACAGCCGCCTGCCCGCCTGTTCGTGCTGTCACCATCGACCGATCGGTATCCTCCTCCTCCTCTTCCACGCCTACGCCAAGCACTCCGACCGGAAGGGATGTCCTCGCCTCTCCTTTCTGCTGACGGTCGGACCCGCTTAACCCGCCGCTCGATTGATTCTACACGGCCGGCGCGTCCACGATTCTTCCGCCGACCACCCGCCCGCCGCCTCGTAACGAGCCCCTCGCCCTCGACTGACGCCGTCGTTCCGCGCCCCGCGCCGCGTCAGATTCGCTCGTTCGCCCGCCGACAGCCGCCTGCCCGCCTGTTCGTGCTGTCACCATCGACCGATCGGTATCCTCCTCCTCCTCCTCTTCCTCGCCTACGCCAAGCACTCCGACCGGAAGGGATGTCCTCGCCTCTCCTTTCTGCTGACGGTCGGACCCGCTTAACCCGCCGCTCGATTGATTCTACACGGCCGGCGCGTCCACGATTCTTCCGCCGAACCTCAATATCTCTCTCGCCATCCAGCCGGTTTCGTAAGCCGCGGCCGGGCCCCCTCGCAATCGTCGGCCCTCTAACAGTGCAGCCTCAGCCGAGCAACGAGCAACGAGCAAGTAGAAGCGGCGGCGGCGTCATCAGCGGTGAACGAAGCCCGCAAATCGTTTCCGCTGTCGTTATGCTTCCTTCTCGTTCTCTCTCTGGCAGCTGCCGACCGCGCAGTTTTCACCCAGCCTGCGTCCGCCCGAATACAGTGCGCTAGGCCGACGGTGCTGCACGCTTTGCGGCTCCACGAACATCAATATCTCTCTCGTCTTCCTTCCTGGCGTCGGCCGGCCAACATCGCCGTCGTCGTCGTCGCCTCCTCCTCGCCTCCTCCTCGCCTTTCCGGCGCCATCCAGCCGGTTTCGTAAGCCGCGGCCGGGCCCCCTCGCAATCGTCGGCCCTCTAACAGTGCAGCCTCAGCCGAGCAACGAGCAAGTAGAAGCGGCGGCGTCATCAGCGGTGAACGAAGCCCGCAAATCGTTTCCGCTGTCGTTATGCTTCCTTCTCGTTCTCTCTCTGGCAGCTGCCGACCGCGCAGTTTTCACCCAGCCTGCGTCCGCCCGAATACAGTGGGCTAGGCCGACGGTGCTGCACGCTTTGCGGCTCCACGAACATCAATATCTCTCTCGTCTTCCTTCCTGGCGTCGGCCGGCCAACATCGCCGTCGTCGTCGTCGTCGTCGTCGCCTCCTCCTCGCCTTTCCGGCGCCATCCAGCCGGTTTCGGAAGCCGCGGCCGGGCCCCCTCGCAATCGTCGGCCCTCTAACAGTGCAGCCTCAGCCGAGCAACGAGCAACAAGCAACGAGCAAGTAGCAGCGGTGAACGAGGCCTGCAAATCGTTTCCGCTGTCGTTGTGCTTCCTTCTCGTTCTCTCTCTGGCAGCTGCCGACCGCGCAGTTTTCACCCAGCCTGCGTCCGCCCGAATACAGTGCGCTAGGCCGACGGTGCTGCACGCTTTGCGGCTCCACGAACATCAATATCTCTCTCGTCTTCCTTCCTGGCGTCGGCCGGCCAACATCGCCGTCGTCGCCGTCGCCTCCTCCTCGCCTTTCCGGCGCCATCCAGCCGGTTTCGTAAGCCGCGGCCGGGCCCCCTCGCAATCGTCGGCCCTCTAACAGTGCAGCCTCAGCCGAGCAACGAGCAACGAGCAAGTAGAAGCGGCGTCATCAGCGGTGAACGAAGCCCGCAAATCGTTTCCGCTGTCGTTATGCTTCCTTCTCGTTCTCTCTCTGGCAGCTGCCGACCGCGCAGTTTTCACCCAGCCTGCGTCCGCCCGAATACAGTGCGCTAGGCCGACGGTGCTGCACGCTTTGCGGCTCCACGAACATCAATATCTCTCTCGTCTTCCTTCCTGGCGTCGGCCGGCCAACATCGCCGTCGTCGCCGTCGCCTCCTCCTCGCCTTTCCGGCGCCATCCAGCCGGTTTCGTAAGCCGCGGCCGGGCCCCCTCGCAATCGTCGGCCCTCTAACAGTGCGGCCTCAGCCGAGCAACGAGCAACGAGCAAGTAGAAGCGGCGGCGTCATCAGCGGTGAACGAAGCCCGCAAATCGTTTCCGCTGTCGTTATGCTTCCTTCTCGTTCTCTCTCTGGCAGCTGCCGACCGCGCAGTTTTCACCCAGCCTGCGTCCGCCCGAATACAGTGCGCTAGGCCGACGGTGCTGCACGCTTTGCGGCTCCACGAACATCAATATCTCTCTCGTCTTCCTTCCTGGCGTCGGCCGGCCAACATCGCCGTCGTCGTCGTCGTCGCCTCCTCCTCGCCTTTCCGGCGCCATCCAGCCGGTTTCGTAAGCCGCGGCCGGGCCTCCTCGCAATCGTCGGCCCTCTAACAGTGCAGCCTCAGCCGAGCAACGAGCAAGTAGAAGCGGCGGCGTCATCAGCGGTGAACGAAGCCCGCAAATCGTTTCCGCTGTCGTTATGCTTCCTTCTCGTTCTCTCTCTGGCAGCTGCCGACCGCGCAGTTTTCACCCAGCCTGCGTCCGCCCGAATACAGTGCGCCGCGTCAGATTCGCTCGCTCGCCCCGCCGACAGCCGCCTGCCCGCCTGTTCGTGCTGTCACCATCGACCGATCGGTATCCTCCTCCTCCTCGCCGACCCGCGGCCTCGTCGACGTCGTCTTCGAGGACCCGGTCAGGTTACGCCGCTGACCTCGTGTCGCGTCGCCGCCGGCGCGGCGGACGGGCTAGTTGTCGCTTCCCGATCCGCCACAGGCGACGCGACGTCACCGAAAGAGAGCGGTGCTGTGTGTTCGTCCCGCTAGACCGGGACGGATCAACAACCGTGGCTACAACTCCGGGTTTCGCGGCGGTGGTGCCCCCCCCCCCGCAATCTCCTCGCGCTCGCCCATCCCGGCATCGTCGTTGCTTTGGCTCGTTCGGCGGCTGCCGACAACGCCGTTTTCGTCATCGCACACACGCTTCTCGTTGACCGCAGCCCGTGCTGTCGCAATCGTTTCGGCTCGCTCGCTTCCCCGCTCGTCGTCCTTCTCGCGTGGCGGCGGCGGCGGCGGCAGCAGCAGCCAGAAACCGCCTCGCTTCTTCAACCCGCACCGGCGCCCGTCCTACCGCAGCGGCCCGGTGTGCGGCAGTCGGATCGCAAACCGTTTCTACTCGGCGAACTCTTTTTCTTCCGTCTGGCGCGCTTTTCCGCTGCTACAGCAGAGCGGCGGATTAGGACGCGTAACGTACGTACGAACGAACGGCTACCGCAGCAGCAGCGGCGGCCGCGATTTTTCAGGCTCCTCCTCCTCCTCCTCCTCTTCGCTTTCGTTTGCTCTCCGCGCGGCGGCGGCGGCGATGGCAGCAGCGGGACTTCCGCCTCGACATCCGCCTCGACTTCCGCTCTCAGCCGACCGACGCGACGGTGACGCTACTACAGCGACGACGACGACGACGACGACGATACCTGGTTGATCCTGCCAGTAGTCATATGCTTGTCTCAAAGCTTAAGCCATGCAAGTGTAAGTTCATGCCGTAAACGAATGGTGAAACCGCGAATGGCTCAGGAACCGGACCTAATCCTCGGGACCGTATTCCTCACCGCGAGGAGAGTGGATAACTGTGGCAATTCTAGAGCTAATACATGCAACCGAAGCCGCGATCGCAGGTCGCACCCGGGCGTCGGGCCGAAAAACGGCTTCCGGCAGCAGCAGCGGTCTTCGTCGCCGCAGCGCCTCCGCGTGCTCGGCGTCGTCCCAGCCGCTGCCGGTCGTCGCCGGCGCCCGCTCGGCCGGGTTGGTTCCGGGACTGCTCGCCAGTTCCCGCCGCCGCCGGTCGGCCTTCCGCATTGGTCGCGGCGCAAATATTAGACTGAGACCGACGCGTACGGGCCGTCGCAGCAGCCGCCGTCGCCGTGCTTCGCACGCGCGCGGGTCTAGGCGTGCGTCGGCTTCACGCCCCTTCGATTTTGGTGACTCTGGACAACTGTCAGTACGATCGCACGGGCTAGTATCGACTAGCCTTCGCGCGACGGGTCCCCCGCGAGTCCGCCCTATCAACTGTCGACGGCCCGGTAAGTGCCGACCGTGGTGGCAACGGGTAACGGGGAATCAGGGTTCGATTCCGGAGAGGGAGCATGCGAAACGGCTACCACATCCAAGGAAGGCAGCAGGCGCGCAAATTACCCACTCCCGGCACGGGGAGGTAGTGACGAAAAATAACGACGCGGGACTCTGTCGAGGCCCCGCGATCGGAATGAGTACACTTCAAATCCGTTAACGAGGATCGACCGGAGGGCAAGTCTGGTGCCAGCAGCCGCGGTAATTCCAGCTCCGGTAGCGTATATTAAAATTGTTGCGTTTGAAAAGCTCGTAGTCGGAATTCGGGTCTCGAAAACGTGCCCCAGCACGTTCGGGGCGACGGCGCCGTCGCGGGCGTGCCTCGCGCGCGTCCGCTTCGGTCGTCCGTTCGCACTCCCGGCCCTATTCGCCGGTGCGTGCGCGGTCGGGCCGCGGAGCTCTGCGCGCATCGTCGCTGCGACGGTCTCTCCGGTAGCCCGTCACCCGCCTCCGTAGCTTCCGCTTCCGTCCTCTCGGTCGGTCGGTCGGTCGGTCGGTCGGTCGGTCGGCATCGGCACGCGATCGTTCGGCCTCGCCGCCGTCGTCGCTGCTGCCGCCGCCGCCGCCGTCTCCTCCGTCGCTTGCGGCGGTACGCGGTGTTCGGGGGAAACAAACGGGGGTCGAGCGTCGCCCGGGGCATCGCCGCTTCTCTCTCGTTTCTCTCTCTTCTTCTTTCCTTACATCCTTTTTTTACAGAATCACGTCGCCTTTCCTGTCTTTGTCTCTTTCATTCTTTCTTTCCTTCTTTCTTTAGTTCTTTCTTCCTTCCTTTGTTTCTTTCTTTCTTTCCTTATTCCCTTCCTTCTTTCTCTTTATATTTTTCTTTCCTCTCTACCTTCCTTCCTTCCTTCCTTCCTCCCTCCCTTCTTTCTCTCTTTCTCCCTCCCTGTCTTCTTATCTTTCCTTCTCTCTCTCTCTCGTTTCTCTCTCTCGTTTCTCTCTCTTCTTCTTCTTCCTTCCTTACATCCTTTTTTTACAGAATCACGTCGCCTTTCCTGTCTTTCTCTCTTTCGTTCTTTCTTCCTTCATTTGTTTCTTTCATTATTTCCTTATTCCCTTCCTTCTTTTTCTTTATATTTTTCTTTCCTTCCTATCTTTCTTCCTTCCTTCTTCCATCGCTTCTTTCTCTCTTTCTCCCTCCCTCTCTTCTTATCTTTCCTTCTCTCTCTCTCTCGTTTTTCTCTCTTCTTTTTTCCTTACAACCTTTTTTTTACAGAATCACGTCGCCTTTCCTGTCTTTCTCCCTTTCATTCTTTCTTTCCTTCTTTCTTTTGTTCTTTCTTCCTTCCTTTGTTTCTTTCTTTCTTTCCTTATTCCCTTCCTTCTTTTTCTTTATATTTTTCTTTCCTCTCTACCTTCCTTCCTTCCTTCCTCCCTCCCTTCTTTCTCTCTTTCTCCCTCCCTGTCTTCTTATCTTTCCTTCTCTCTCTCTCTCGTTTCTCTCTCTTCTTCTTTCCTTACATCCTTTTTTTACAGAATCACGTCGCCTTTCCTGTCTTTCTCCCTTTCATTCTTTCTTTCCTTCTTTCTTTTGTTCTTTCTTCCTTCCTTTGTTTCTTTCTTTCTTTCCTTATTCCCTTCCATCTTTCTCTTTATATTTTTCTTTCCTCTCTACCTTCCTCCCTCCCTTCTTTCTCTCTTTCTCCCTCCCTGTCTTCTTATCTTTCCTTCACTCTCTCTCTCGTTTCTCTCTCTTCTTCTTCCCTTACATCCTTTTTTTACAGAATCACGTCGCCTTTCCTGTCTTTCTCTCTTTCGTTCTTTCTTCCTTCATTTGTTTCTTTCATTATTTCCTTATTCCCTTCCTTCTTTTTCTTTATATTTTTCTTTCCTTCCTATCTTTCTTCCTTCCTTCTTCCATCGCTTCTTTCTCTCTTTCTCCCTCCCTCTCTTCTTATCTTTCCTTCTCTCTCTCTCTCGTTTTTCTCTCTTCTTTTTTTCCTTACATCCTTTTTTTACAGAATCACGTCGCCTTTCCTGTCTTTCTCTCTTTCATTCTTTCTTTCCTTTCTTTTGTTCTTTCTTCCTTCCTTTGTTTCTTTCATTCTCTCCTTATTCCCTTCCTTCTTTTTCTTTATATTTTTCTTTCCTTTCTACCTTCCTTCCTTCCTCCCTCCCTTCTTTCTCTCTTTCTCCCTCCCTCTCTTATCTTCCCTTCTCTCTCTCTCTCGTTTCTCTTCTTTTTTCCTTACAACCTTTTTTTTACAGAATCACGTCGCCTTTCCTGTCTTTCTCTCTTTCATTCCTTCTTTCTTTTGTTCTTTCTTCCTTCCTTTGTTTCTTTCTTTCTCTCCTTATTCCCTTCCTTCATATTTTTCCTTCCTCTCTACTTTCCTTCCTCCCTTTCTTTCTCTCTCACCCTTTCTTTCTTTCATGCTTTTTCTTTCCTTCCTTTCTTTTCTTCTTCCTTCCTTTGCCGTTTATTTCTTTTCTTTTCTTTGTGGTGTCTTTCTTTGTTTCCTTTCTTTCCTACTTTCTCTTTTTGCCTCTCTCTCCCTCTCGTATCTCTCTTTCATTTCTTTTTTCTTTCTCTCTTTCCCGCTCTCATCTCATCGATTTCTTTCTCTCTCCTTCCTTCCTTCCTTTCTCCTTTCATTCCTTCCTACCGACTTTCTTGCTTTATTTTATTCTTTCTTTCTTTATTTATTTCCTTCAATTCTTTCTTTTTTCTTCCTTCCTACTTTCCCTCCTCCTCCTCCCTTTCTTTCTTTCCCAACTTTTTCCACTGCAACAAATAAATGATAAGAAATTGGGGTTAATATAAAGATCTTCACCCGTTAACAAAAACAAAACCCCCGCCTGCTGGGGGTTAACAGCTGCGTAAAAAACGAATATGACAAAAAAAAAAATTCCTGAAACGAAACTGGCGGGAGTGGGGAGAAGACTATTGGAAAATTCACAAGATTCGATTTTTCCGTCATAACTTTCGGTAAAATGGATATTGACTGATTTATTTTTTCACGGAATCCCACGTTTACCGTCATAGCGGATCCGATTCTGAAATTTTGTTTTTTCAAAAATCGTATTTTCAAACTTTCAATATCAATATCACAGTTTTGTGAGTTTGGGCTGTTATTTCTAGCATGTGGATAGTCTGCTTGAAGGTCAAGGCCGTAGATTTGGGAGGAGAGGGTGTTGGGTGTGTATATATATATATATATATATATATATGCGAGTAAAAATAAATACAAAAAAGGTGGGTTTTTTTGTATGATTGTTTTTTTGTATGATTGTTTAAAAGAGTTCCAACACTGTCTGTTTTTTATGTTTTATTTATATTCCCGCAGAACCAATGTGGGGTATAGAATATGGAATATACAATATACAATATAAAATAAAATAAAATAAAAATGGATGGCACCATGAAAGAAAGTATTGAATGTAGATGAAATATTGAGTGTTCAATATAAAGGATCAAATATATAAATATATAAAGGCGACTCGAGTGGTGTTTCGGAGCAAGTCGTCCATATTTGTTTCATTTTTCTCTATTATGTGCGTATGTGCATCCGTAGATTTCTAGACAGTGAAGAGAAGCTGTCATAAGAAAACTTTCGTTAAAAATAACATGCACATGATTTTTTTTTCTCAATAGAAGTAAATTCCAAAGTAAACGTTTCTAGTAGAGAAGTAGAAGAGAACAGGAGCAAAAATAGGAATATACACGCACGGTTAAATATAGAAACTATCACAGTGTCGCTTCCCGAAGAATTTTAAAATGTTAGCTTTCCGAAACTTTTTTTTCAATCTTGCAAAAACACGAAGATTAAGAATAAACAGAAAAAGTACACAAATATATTTTACACACCTGTCGTATACGTCGGCTTTGTTTTTTTCACTTTAAAGCTGGATTAATCCCAACAAAATAACATAACCACCTTTAAAGTGAAAAAAACAAAACCGATTAAAAAAAATATTCATTTTTCTGAAAGTTATGACCTCCCAAAGTCGGGGGGGGGGTAAAACCCTGTAGTTATGCCGAAAAAGCAACGAAAACGGAATCGGTAAGAGAAGGGATGCAACAACAGTTACTTTGCTTGTTTCGTGTCCCTTTCCACTCTTCTTTCTCTTTCTTTTTCGTTTTCTCCTACAACGTGTGTGTGTGTGTGTGTGTGTGTGTGTGTGTGTGTGTGTGTGTGTGTGTGTGTGTGTGTGTGTGTGTGTGTGTGTGTGTGTGTGTGTGTGTGTGTGTGCGCGTGTGTGCGCGCGCGCGCGCAAGAGCCTAGTGGTTAGAGCAGCGGAATCGCGGTTTCGATTCTCCTGCCGGGCGTTGTGAGTGTATATTGAGCGAAAACACATTAAGCTCCACGAGGCTCTGGCAGGGGGCGGTGGCGAACCCTGCTCTACTCTTTCGCCACAACTTTCTCTCAAACTTTCTTCCTGATTCAAAGAGCCAGCTTTGTCAGACTCTGAGTCACGCTGAATTTCCCAGAGAGCTACGTTAAGGATACACGTGTCTGTGGCGTACTCAGCCACTGGCACGTTAATTTCACGAGCAAGTTGTTCCGTTGATCGTATCAGCTGGGTACCTTCTCGTCGTAACCGACGGAGAGCCATGATATATATATATATATATATATATATATATATATATATATATATGATTATGCTCCATCCTCGATTTGCTTTCTTCATTCGACTGCTTATTCCATCGGACTCTCTTCTGCTTGCAGTTTCTATCCCGAGATAAGCCAGTTTCTGAGCGCCACAAACGGGACAGAGCAAGAAATGGATATGCTAGTACAGGTTAGTCCACCCGTGTATCTTTTGTCGTCCTATGTTAAGCTATAAAATACTGAAAAGAGAGAAAGATTTACCGTAGCGTTGACCCAGTATGGCCGCAGACTATTGACTGAAACCAGTTAAAATAAAATATTTCAATCAAACAACTTTTTCTAGTTACCTAAATATATTGGCTAACTTTTCATTTAATATTATATTTTTCCATTTCATCCCATTCACTTCTTTCCTGCTCTTTTTCCATCGCTTCCGGTCTGATCACTTCCCTCTAGTAATTAACTTCCACATTTTTGAAGCCTAAAATAGGACCTCAACCAGTGCACAGTTGCATTAAACTGCACTTTCATTGCATATTCTTGCAGTGTCCTATTTGTAGTGCAGAGACACGAATTTATCGTTGCTGTTTTGGACCAAATGCCAGGCACCAATTAGAAATTAAATCAGTTTTTAAGAAATTAAAAAACAATGAATATGTTTTATACTTTATCATTTCTTAGGTGAGATTTGGCTGTGATTTCTAGCTTGTGCGACCACAATTCGGGGCTTTGTGAGTATTGCAGGGAAGAGTGAAGCTAAAGTAGAAGAATTAGAAATGTGAAAAAACTGAAATTGCTGTCAAATGAAAAACGAATCAGTGATGTGGAAAGCAAGTGTTTAAAATAGAAAGGGATGTAATAAGAGTTATTACCCCTACTTTGTTCTCGTTCTGAACTCCCATTTCATTATTTGACTCCACCCCTCTTGCATTCTATAATACCTCATACCTTTCCTCCTTTTGTAAATATATCCATCGGCCGTTCTGTCTTTCGTTATCGCGTTCCCTCCCCCTCTGTAGCTCTCTTTCTCTTTCTCTCTTCCCATCGGTCTCTCCCTACAATATATGTTACAGTAGGCCTCCTCCTCTCCCGCTTCTTGTCTTCACACATCGCCTGCCATACACACATTCCCTCTCTCTCTCTCTCTCTCTCTCTCTCTCCCCTACTGATATATATTGCTATATCACTCCACCTCCCTCATTCACTCACTTACCTTCTGCTCACTCTTTTCCTCTCTCTCTCTCTCTTCCTCTCTCTCTCTCTCTCTCTCTCTATTATTCTCGCCTACAAAACATATCAATCAACGTTCCCCCTCCTCCTCTCTCTCTCTCTATTATTCTCGCCTACAAAACATATCAATCAACGTTCCCCCTCCTCCTCTCTCTCTCTCTCTCTCTCTCTCTCTTTCTCCCTCTTTCTCTCTCAGCACCTCATTATATATTCATTTTAACCACTTTGCCTTCCTTAATATGTCGCTCATCTCATTTTCTCCCTCTCTCTCTCTCTCTCTGCTCTGTCACCTCATACATTATATATCGCTCCTCTTCCCCAGCTTTCCCCCTTCCCTCCCTTTTCTGTCGTCCTCTCTTTATCTCCCCCACCACCACCACCACCTCATTATAGATTACCCTTTCCCTGTGCGTCTTTCCCCCTTTGTTTCTTTCTTTCTAAGACAGATTCTTCTTCTTCGTTACAAATAAATATGGAGTCAAAGAAAGAAAGAGATAAACCTAGTCGAGTTAACCATTTCTCATGAAGATAACAAGGCCGCCGCTCGGGCTCGAAACATTGACCGTTACGTAAACCTGCTGGAGGAATGAGAAGAGGCAGGCTAAACCTCTCTAACATTATCTCCTTCTCCCCCTCTCTCCATGTATCATATATCACTCTGTCCCTTTTACTTTGTCTCTCACCTCATACTCTCCCTCTTTTGCTAACTTTCTATATCGCTTCCTTTCGACTCCCTTTTCTATCTCCTATTTCTCCCTCCGTCTTTCTCACTCTCTTTCATATTTCGAGTGTTTTCTCACATCTTCTTTCTCTCTGTCAGTCTCTCTCTCTCACTCTCTCTCTCAATCTCTCTATCACACTATATCCATTTTCCCCCCTCTCTCTCTCTCTCTTCCCTCATTATATATAAAGACTCCGCCTTCTTTCTCTTTCTCACTCACACTCACGCTCTCGATTATTTTTTTTCTTTCCTCCCTCTCTCATCTCATTCTCCGTTGCAGAATCATTTCTCCTTTCTTTCTTTCTTATCTTTCCTTCTGTCTTTCATTCTTTGTTTCGTTCTTTCTTTTCTTTCTCTCCTTTGCTGGTTTCTTTCTCGATTTCCTTCCTTCTTTCTTTCTTTTCTTTGTTCCTTTCCTTTAATTCCTTTCCTTTTCTCTTACTCTTTATCTTTCTTTCGGTCTTATCTTTCCTTCTGTCTTTCATTCTTTGTTTCATCCTTTCTTTTCTTTCTCTCCTTTGCTGGTTTGTTTCTCGATTTCCTTCCTTTCTTTCTTCCTTTCCTTTAATTCCTTTCTCTTTTTCCTTTTCTCATACTCTATCTTTCTTTCATTCTTTGTTTCTTATCTTTCCTTCTGTCTTTCATTCTTTGTTTTGTTCTTCCTTTTCTTTCTCTCCTTTGCTGGTTTCTTTCTCGATTTCCTTTCTTTGTTCCTTTCCTTTAATTCCTTTCTCTTTTTCTTTCTTTCCTTTTCTCTTACTCTTTATCTTTCTTATCTTTCCTTCTGTCTTTCATCCTTTCTTTTCTTTCTCTCCTTTGCTGGTTTGTTTCTCGATTTCCTTCTTTCTTTCTTTTCTTTGTTCCTTTCCTTTAATTCCTCTCTTCTTTCTTTCCTTTTCTCTTACTCTTTATCTTTCTTATCTTTCCTTCTGTCTTTCATTCTTTGTTTCGTCCTTTCTTTTTTTTTCTCTCCTTTGCTGGTTTGTTTCTCGATTTCCTTCCTTCTTTTCTTTCCTTTCTCTTTCTCTTTCTCTCCTTTCCTCTTTATCTTTTCTTTCTTTCATTCTGTCTTTGCTTATTTATTTCTTCCTTTGTTTATTTCTTTCTTTCTTTTCTTTTAATTTCTTTCTCTTTTTCTTTCTTTCCTTTTCTCTTACTCTTTGTCTTTTCTTTCTTTCATTCTTTCCTTCTTTGTTTATTTCTTTCTTTCATGCCTTTGCTTGTATTTTTACTTTCTTTCTTTCAGAGAACAGTCATGTTTCGAATAAGACAGAAAGAGAGAGCGTGATAAAGAAACGCAGAGAGAGTGATTGTGAGAAGTACAATGTATGCTTGGTAGAAAGAGAGAGAGAGAGAATCAGAGTGAGAGGGAAATAAGGTGACAGAGAAAGTGAAGTAAAGAGAAGTGGAATGGTTATGTATATGCTTAGCGAGGAGGAGAAATGAGGGGGAGTTATGCAATAATATATAATTAAATCCCAAGAGAGAGAGAGAGAGAGAGAGAGAGAGAGAGAGAGAGATGAGATGGGAGGAAAGGACAGAAAATGGAATTGAAAGGCGGAGTTATGCATTAATATATAATGAGGGCGCTGTCGTCCCTTCTTCTATGAAAAACAATGCAAATTTGAGTGTCCTTGACTGTTATTTCTAGCAAGCTGTTAGATCAAACGTAGAAGAGTTTTTCAATGATATTTCTGAAGGTGTCCTTCAGTCTTATATGAAAAACAGCAAAAATGTGAAGGCCATTAGCTGCTGCTTCTTTAATGCCCTTCAATTGTTATAGGAAATATGAAATGAATTTGGAGTCACCTGTGTTATATTTCTAGCATAAATAATGACTATATGTGGGATGCATTGTCAAGAGTACTTCAGTTTTGTATGAAAAACAATTCACGTTTGAGGGCAACTGGTTGTTGTCTAGCATGAGATGAATTCATTGTAGGGGAATCGTTTTGAAGATGTTCAACCATTTTCTATGAAATACATTAGGAATGTTATGAGGTGGCTGTGAGATTGATAGCGAGAGAAGGGGGTGAAGAGAGAGAGGGAGGAGTGAAAGGGATGAGAATGAGAGAGGGGAAGAGAGGAGGGAGAGAAAGAAAGAATGGAAAAATGAAAGTAAAAAAGAAAGAAAAGAGAAATAGAGAATGAAGGAAAGGCGAAATTGTTCTGCAAATGAGGATGAGATGAAAGCAGGAGAGAGAGAGAGAGAGAGCTAGTTAGCTAGCTAGATAGATAGAGAGAGAGAGAGGGGGAGGCGGAGAGAGGGAGAGGGAGAGAGAGAGAGACAGACAGCGAATAAGAAGATTATATGTTTATAGAGAGGGAGTGAAAAGTTGATAATGAAGCGGAGCGTTTGTATATAATGAGGTAACAGAGAGAATAACAAAGAGAAAGAGAGAGAGAGAGAGAGAAAGAGGGAGAGTGTAACACACACACGCACCCACATATTTAGTATGGTGGAAGAATGAGATGAGAGAGAAAGAGGAAGGAATTTACAGAGAGAGAGAGAGGAAGAGAGAGAGAGAAACGGTCACAGAGAGAAAAATAGACACAGTGGAATGGCGGGAGATAAAAAGGGAGTAAAAAAGGGGGTGACACAGAGGTTTAGTAAGAGAGGGGGAATATGAGGTTAGGGGGAGGTGCGATACGATATTATATACGCGGTACTCCGTCGGTTAAGACGACGAGTGTTCCAGTTGATCCAATCAACGGAACAGCCTGCTCGTGAAATCAACGTGCTGAGCACTCCAGACACGTGTACCCTTAACGTAGTTTTCGGGGAGATTCAGCGTGACACAGAATGTGACAAGGCTGACCCTTTGAAATAGAGGCACAACAGAAACAGGAAGAAAGAGTGAGAGAAAGTTGTGGTGAAAGAGTAGAGCAGGGTTCGTCACCATCCCCTGCCGGACCCTCGAGGACGTTTAGGTGTTTTCGCCCAGTAAATACACATAACGTCCGTTCTGGGATGTTCCTTGCAGAGTCAATTAAATAAGTACCAGTTAAGCATTGGGGTCGATGTAATCGACTTAATCCCCTCCCACAAGCTGCCCTTGTGATAAAAAATTTAAATAATTAGAGAGTGAGAGAGAAAGCGAGATAGGATGGAACAGACATGTAAAGTGAGAATGTAAGAGAGAGAAAGAGAGAATGATTCACATCGAGAAAGAAAGGGAGTAGGGAAGGCTTAGTCAAAGAAGGAGTCAACTACACGAGAGAGGAAAAGAGGCGGAATTAGAAAGTAATATATAACGAGGTGTCAGGGAGAGGGGTGGGAGATGCATGATAATTCTGTTTAGTAAGAGAGGGAGAGTGTAAAGTGGGTGGGATGCAAAAGAGGCGGAGGGACAAGGGAGAGAAAGAGGGGAAGAGAGAGAGAGAAAGTGAAGGAAAGACAAGTGGAAAGGTATACAAGGTTAGTGAGAGAGAGAGGGGTATGAGGTGAGAGAGAAATCAGCGAATCGCAGATAAACAATAATGGGGGGCGGGCGGACACACACACACGCGCGCGCCTTCTTTCAGTGCATTTCGTTGCCCGTTGATGTATTTGCTGTCAAATTTTCGCTCCATTCCATTCATGAGATAAACTAAAAGACTGTCAACATTTTTTAAAGAATATTGTTGCAAATGAGTTTTTCGTTGTTGAAAGAATAAAATAACGACGGAAGACATGAACATGTTAGAAACTGTAAACAAGGCTAGTGCGCATGCGTTGATAACAATGTACAACGGACAGTTACTCTTATTAAATCCCTTTATTCTTTAAACGTTGTCCTTTCGAATATTTTGTATTTTGCGAACCAGAATCTGTTTTACCACATAAATTAAATCTCAAATATAACATAATGTAAATGAGACATATTTGTACAAGTGTCCCCCACCCAACAACGACTTAGTTCTTTCATTATTTTCAAGAAAAGGAGTTTTATTTAATGAGATTTTCTACAAATAGTTTTCAGGTTGCGTAGTTTAAGATTATATTGGAATTAAACTTTGAAAAACAAAAAGAAAAAAAAAACACGTGCATATTGACTCACGTCATATTGTTTTTCGAAACTTCCACTTACGTTTTGTTCATGTATATGTGATGTGTATCACCATGTATGTGTGCGTGTCCACCAATTTCTTTGTTTATCACAAAAGATGTACATTGAAAATGTACCTATTTTTCTGAACGTTATGACAAAACAAAATTGCGGTGGGGCACAGTGATACGACAAAATGATAAATTATACGGCAAAATGTCTACAGCGAGGTTTTAATATTTATCTAACATTAATGGCTGGAGCTTTCAAACCTCAATTGATTTACTTTTGACACCAAATGATTGTGCTGTGATTCTGTTGTCTCAAGCTACTGCTATCTCGCACCTTCGGATGATCTCTGCTCGACTGCTACTTGGCAGCTACTCAACTGTCAGTCGACCGTCAGCCCAACCAGTCAGTCCGATTTCTTTATTTGGCACTACGGCCATAACATAGAGGGGGACACTACAAGGACAGACAACACAAAACGTGGGGTACATAAAGCGAATGATGAAAGATGGATTATTTAAAATGGAAAAAATGAAATGGCTTTTACGAGCCCCCCAAAACTCGCAGTCCCATTTTACTCTTCTTCTATACGTTTTCCTATCGTTCTCACTTATCAGTTATATATTCGACTAGATCCTCCCTAGTAACTACACTACGGAGGTTCTCGTAACGAAACATTTCTTGTGACCTAGTAATTAATTTAGGAAACAATCTATACAGTTTTTCTATTCTTTCGTCCTCCAACAGCACAGCTATCAAATCTGGTGACTCCGAGTTCAATTTCACTCTAATCAGCCCTTCCATTTTTAACAACTTCTTTTCCAATTCATTATTCTTTTTTATGATACATTATCCTTCTTCGCTTCCGTCTCTTCTCTCGTT
>NW_028315298.1:0-50000 GCF_046866305.1 Octopus bimaculoides
TGGACGGTGCTTACACTCGAATTTACGTGCAGTGATCAACATCTCTTGGTTATATGGATATGTACCAACCTCCTCATCAACCATCCAAGAGAGCAGAGATTGAGGTTTGCTGACGACTGATGGAGAAGAGGAAAGAAGAACTTGTGAGTAAAGTATTGCTATGGATACCAAATGGTGGTAGCACAGCAGTTGGAAAACCATGGAAGATGTAGTATATACAAAGCTTGCAGAAGACGTAGGATGCCAAGTTGAAGACCTAAAAACACACAGGGATGCTCGGGAGAGATGGAGAGCGGTAGTTAGGCTGGCCCAGGCAATCAGCCTATACAAATATATATATATATATGGCAATAAGGAATCCAGAGGAATGGAGGAAATCCAGAGGTAGTATTCACCAGCTGTTAGACATTATAGCATGTGTATTTATTTATTTTAAACAGTTCAGATAATATATAAATACATGTGTAGAGTATTAGTAATTTCTAGAATAGAGAAAAAAGAGCAGTTTCTTACAGCCGTTTCAACCAAGTGGTCACAGTTCTCCATATGTTATTTCCACCTTTTAAGTGTATTGTAAATCTGTAGATAAAATTAGGGTAGATGCGTATGCCTCTAGGCATCGTCAGAGATTTTCATAAGATAGTCCAAGAAGTTTATAGGGCTAATTTATGCATATATTATTTCTCTACTTATATATGAAAAGTTTGTAGCATGAGAACGAACAGATATAAAAACCATCACTCCGGCATTATGTTATACAAATGCTATATTTTCACACACTCTTATTCATGATAATAATTATTATAATAAAATACACACAAACATGGTTTAAGCAATGGTATTAGTAACCCATCTGTTAATATACCTTGAACAAATGCGCAAACACTAACTCATCTTTAATAATAAAATTAAATAATTGAATTATAACCTACAAATATGCAGAATAACAACATTATTTAGTACTATGCCGAAGGCTGAAACAAAAATCTGTATGTGCATATATAACTGTATGTATATGTATGTGTGTGTATAATTATGTATGTGTGTATGCATACGTATATTTGTGTGTATATATAAATATATATATATATATATATATATATATATATTTATATATATGTATATAAATATCGAAATATTTATTTATATATATTTATATATATATATATATATATATATATATATATATATATATATATATATATATATATATATATATATATATATATATATATGTATGTATGTATATAGGGATAAAAAGAATATTTACAGAACCCCAATACACAACCAATTTATAGAGTAATTGTTAAATGAAATTAATTATTTGATTGATTCATTAGCTAAATAACTGATTAGTTTAATTTCTGAAGGTTTTCAGTATGTTATTCAAGTTATATAGATGAATAAACATAGTTGTCCCCCTTGGACTATCAAAATAATATTATAAATTAAAAATGGTGAAATATAAACATTCTACTATTAGCTAGTACCCCCACTCAAATAAAACAGTATAATTGAAATTAAATAATTAAATAAATGGATAGACTACAAAAATAAATGATTATATGAATAATTAAACAACTCAAAACTGTTGCATAGCGCCTTGCACTTAATGTACTGTGTCTGATGAAATATATTATACTACAAACAAGTTGGGAAAATAACTTATCCAGTCCTTATCCGTTGATAAAAAAGAAAATTTGTACTTATAATTTCCATCGTAGAATTTCGCTTCTTTTGCTCAGAAGAAAATGGAGGGAATCCAGAGGTAGTATTCACCAGCTGTTAGACATTATCTCATGTGTAATTATTTTTTTTTAAACCGTTCAGATAATATATAAATACATGTGTAAAGTATTAGGAATTTCTAGAATAGAGAAAGAAGAGAAGTTTCTTACAGCTATTTCAGCCAAGAGGTTACTGTTCCCCATATGATATTTCCATCTTTTCAGTGTATTGTCAGCCTGTTGATAAAATTACGATGCATGAGTATGCCTCTGGGTATCGTCAGGGAGTTTTATAAGATAGTCCATCACCCCGCCATTATGTTATACAAATGCTATATTTTCCCACAGTCATATTGATGATAATAATCATTATAATAAAATACACACAAACATGGTTTAAGCAATGGCATTAATAACCCATCTATTAATATGCCTTAAACAAATACGCATAGATTAACTCATCTTTAATAATAAAATTCAATAATCAAATTATAACCTACAAATATGCAGAATAAAAACATTATTTAGTACTATCGCCAAGGCTTAACCCAAAATTGGTATGTACATATATATCTGTATGTATATGTATGTGTGTATACTTATATATGTGTGTATGCATATATATACTTGTATATATATATATATATATATATATATATATATATATATATATATATATATATATATATATATATATATATATATATTATATATAGGGATTAAGGCATATTTACACAACTCAAATACACAACCAATTAAGTGAATAATTATTAAATGAAATAAATTAATTTAAATTAATTGATTGATTCATTAGCTAATTAGATAATAATTTTAATATTTGATGGTTTTCAGTATCTTATTCAATTTATAAAGATGAATAAACAGAGTTGTTCCCCTTGGACTATTAGAATTATATGAAATTAAAAAAATGGTGAAATATAAACATTCTACTATTAGCTGGTACCCCCACTCAAATAAAACAATAAAATTGAAATTAAATAGCTAAAGAAATGGATGGTCTAAAAAAATATATGTTCAGATGATTAATTGAACAACTCAACACTATTGCATAGCGCCTTGCACTTAATGTATTGTGTCTGAAGAAATATATTATACTATAAATATATTTTAACGATGAATAACAACAATTTGGGAAAATAACCTTACCCGTCCCTTCTAATATCTTATCCGTTGATAAATATATGGCAAGAAGAAAATGGAGGGAATCCAGCTGTTAGACATTATATCATGTCTATTTATTTATATCAAACAGTTCAGATAATATATAAATACAAGTGTAAAGTATTTGTAACTTCTAGAATAGAGAAAGAAGAGCAGTTTCTTACACCTGTTTCAGCCAAGATGTCACTGTTCCCCATATGTTATTTCCATTTTTCAGTGTATTGTAAATCTGTAGATAAAAATATGGTACTTGAGTATGCATCCAGGTATCGTCAGAGAGTTTTATAAGATAGCCCAAGAAGTCTATAGGTTTAATTTATGCGTATATTATTTCTCTACTTATATTTGAAATGGATGTAGCATGAGTACGAACAGGCATAGAGACCAACACCCCGCCATTATGTTATACAAACGCTATATTTTCCCACACTCATATTGATGATAATAATCATTATAATAAAAGACACATAAACATGGTTTAAGCAATGGCATTACTAACCCATCTATTAATATACCTTAAACAGATACGCATAGACTAACACATCTTTAATAATAAAATTGAATTATAACCCACAAATATGCAGAATAATAACATTATTTAGTACTATCCCCAAGGCTGAATCATAAATTTTTATATCCATATATATCTGTGTGTATATGTATGTGTGTTTCTACTGATGAATGTGTATGTGTGTAAGCATACATATATTTGTATGTATATATATATATATATATATATATATATATATATATATATATATATATATATATATATGTATATATATATAGGGCAGGGAATCGTCAATTAGTAATAAAATTAATAATTAACAATTTTGCCGAGTAGCTCAGTATGAAAAAACCTTTATCGGTAAAACCATTCATAATCATAAATATACAGGGATTAGCAAGAGCTGCTTCTCCAATATGCTGAGAATTCAGAAATAGCAGTCAAAGAACTACTGATTCCAAACTACAAATTTTTTCTCTAACAGATGGCGATATTTATGGCACGCACAGAAGAAAAAACAGAAGAGAAGAGTAAAAACAAACCTGCCTTTAGTAAATTGGGTACGACGTTTCACGGTTAAGGGTATGAAGTTACCCTATTCCGATCTTCAGCCTCAATATTCGAATAAGTTTGCAAGTGTCTAATAACTCATGTGCATTTTGACCATGCGACATCAAGACCACGTGAGGCGGACACTAAGAAATTTATCGGCTGTGAAGTGTTTTGAACTCACAACAAAATTATTACTGAGACAGACCAAAGACGGAGCCTGTATGTGGTTGCATGACCTGCTAGAAAAAGTAGCCAGACTTTTTTTATATAAAGAATAGAAAACCTCTATCCTGTGATATACACATAGAGTCTATTATGTCTGGGAAAAAAGACGGGATGGTCACAGTTGGCACGTCATTGATCATATCCGTTCAATCAGATCCAAACCGGGACTAAACAACAAGTGACGAAGGGAACAAGAGAGCCTTTACCTTGTCGCTCTAGTAGCTAGAAAGAGCAACCAAATCTTTCTGACAAAAAAAAAAACATAAAATTTCTGTCTTCAAGAAAAATAATAATAATGCAAGTTGTTATTATTTTATAATGTTCAACTACGAATTTATTACTTCTAGAAAATAAAAAGACAAGGTAGTCATGGCTGGAGCATCTTTTCTCACAGATCCATTACAATCAGACGTATCCTGTGGTAAAAACAATATTCTTCAATGGATGTTGAAGATAGCAATTATCCATATTCCAAATATTAGGATTCCCTTATAAAATAATATAAACTCGCATGATTTAGTTCACCACACCCTGTAAATAAATATATATATATGTATGTGTGTATGTATGTATATATATAACCAGTAAAGCCCGTAGCCACACCGAAATGGCTGTTGAATGTCACTACTAGTTTAACCCCAGGCAGTTTCTCATCTAATTGGTTATCTGTGCAACTCGCTGCACCTTTTATATGCGATATATCGCTGAGGTGGGGCAGGGGCGAAATCTTTCTACCCTCTAGCAGCTATCGGGATCGTGAGACTGACTCAGTTTCGAGCGATTTGGCTCATCTTCAGTTGCAAGCACCTGCATGCCAAAGCAATAGCCAGGATCCGCTACCATTAACAATATATCATGAAGAAAGTGACCAACGGCCACTGATTTGCAACAAGCAAAATAGCTGGTTATAAAGTCTTCAGAAGAGATAGAGTAGTAACATATACTGCACTGTAAAGCCAGTTGCCACATCAGACTAGCTGTTCGATGTGACTACTAGTTTAACCTCTGGTCCCGAGTTTCTAGATGCCCTCTTAACAAAGCTACAAGCCCTTTTCCAAAATGTTGCACGTAGCACTGTCTCCACCCTTAATGACTGGTCTAAGGGATATGACTAAATAAAACTTCGGGGAAAACTTCAAACATGTACTATAATTTACTGAACTTAAGTATTATGTTGTGGAAGGATTCCCACTCTCTCCATGTGACTAAATATTGACTGAGACATTTCTATTACATAGACAATAGTTGAGTCGTTAGCAATTGTAGTAAGCATTTCACTGTGAGACATTGATTGAGAGCGTTGTAATTGACTCATCCCCCTCCTCTCACCCCCTGATATTGCTGGCCTTGTACCAAAGATTGAAATCGATATTAATGATTGCAATGGTGATGAGAATGAGATGATGACTATTTTACAACAATTATAATGTTTTTAATTATGAAATAAAGACACATTTATATTGTTGACCCTTTTCTTTCAAAATTTATTTTTGTAATTAACTGCCTTTTATTTTATTTCTCTTCTTGGAAGTTTGTATCATAGAATAATGACAAATAAGTTTGTCATTATTGATTAATCAGGTGCTTGGAACATAAATGAAGATGAAACTTTGATGGAAGATTTTAAATTTAGATAATTTTAAAATGGGAAATTTGTGTCATACAACCACAGGTGGTCTCGGGTGGGTTGGCATGCAAAAGGTTAAGGATATTTCTGTTGAAATGTTCTGAGTTTGTTTCAATTGATTTTGAAAATATTGAAAAATATAATAAAATAGCTTTGTCATTAATTATTCTGGTATTTGGAACATAAATGAAGATTAAATTTTAATGTAAGATTTTAATTTAGATCACTTTAAATTAAGAAGTTTGTATCACAGAACCAAGGGTGGTTTTAGGCAGGTTGCTATCAAAAGGGTTAGGACAGACATGATGGAAAGATCTGGGAGCTAAATCATATTCTTTTACTTGTTTCAGTCATTTTGTCTGTGGCCATGATGGAACACTACGTTTAGCCGAACAATTTGGCCCCAAGACTTATTGTTTATGAACCTAGTACTTATTCTATCAATGCTTTTTCGCCAAACCACTAAGAAGAAGTACATTCTACACCAAAATGACTTTTCTTTTTTTTTTATCTTTCAATTTTCATTTTTTATAACTCCTGGTACAAAATCTTTCTTCACCAGATTTTCTATCGGCATCAATTTCCTCGACAAAGACCCTTCAACACAGAAGGATGATCCTGGTTACAGAAGTGGACTTGAAAATCTTGAGAAGACAGTTGTTGTGAATGATGTTGCAGAAAGAGGTGTCAAACTCATTCAAGATTACAATAAGATTCTCACATAAGAGGAAACTGAGAAATAATTTGTTTTACAGATCGTTACCGAAAACTGTACAACATAACCAACTGCCACTCAATCCTCTCTTATGCAAAAATAAGGTTCAATATTCAGTGTTCACATTATGTTTTTGATTCTATAGAAATTATTGTTGTAAATATTAACTCTCTTCTTCACTTGTTTCACTCATTTGACTGTGGTCATGCTGGAGCACCGCCTTTAGTAGAGCAAATCGACCCCAGGACTTATCTTTGTAAGCCTAGTACTTATTCTTTCGGTCTCTTTTGTCGAACCACTAAGTTATGGGGACATAAACACATCAGCATCGTTTATCAAGCGATGCTGGGTTGACAAACACAGACACACAAATATATATATATATATATATATATATATATATATATATATATATATATATATATATATATATATATATATATATATATATATATATATTATATATATATATATATATATATATATATAGTATAAGAGGCAGATTTCCTCTCTGTGTGTGTATGTTTAAAATTCATACGTTTACACAATTCCAAATTTCTTGGATTAAACAATCGCAATTAATATTCTATATACAATTTGTTAGATCACTGCGCCATTTTTTCACTCCCAAAACTTCCTAATAACGAATATAATCCATAAAACTACACGAGTAAACATTTTCTCCCTAATAAAATCTAATTTCCTCTTTCTAATACAAATCCTTTCAACTCCTACTTTCTCTTATGAACCTTTACGAACAATCCAACACCAAATACAAAAAGAAAGGAAGGATAAACACTGACAGTCAAAGAAAACTATTTCAGTATCAAAACTGAAACAATCACATTTCGATACTGTAATGACAGATT
Organism: Octopus bimaculoides; assembly: GCF_046866305.1. Taxonomy (NCBI): domain Eukaryota; kingdom Metazoa; phylum Mollusca; class Cephalopoda; order Octopoda; family Octopodidae; genus Octopus; species Octopus bimaculoides. The sequence goes on from NW_028315298.1 coordinate 7,406, forward strand.
CACTTTAATGGATTCATTTTAATACTACATACATATATACATACATACCTCATTCTATTTGGCGGGAATTGTAAGTTATTTCTCCCTCGTCCTTCACCATGATAACAACAGAAAAAAATAGTCACACATCTTTTTCAAATACGATCGACAAACATTTATCCCCTACAAACTGTAAGTTTTTTGGAAAATCTTTTCGTAAATCTTGAGATTAATACCCGCACGATTACCTACTTAAGCCTAAAACCCAAGCTCTAACACTATAGTGAAAATCGTGCTGGTGTTAATCTGAAAATTTAACAATCTTTTTTGAAACACTTTTACTTACTAACATTTTTTTTATTTAGTGTGTGTGTGTGTTTCCCATATATATACATATATATATATATATATATATATATATATATATATATATATATATATATATATATATATATATATATATATATATATATACACTTAAGACTTAGTTGTGGGTTGGGAGTTTGATCGGCAGACGTCATTATTAATATTATTATTATTATTATTATTATTATTATTATTATTATTATTATTATTATTATTTTGAATTTTTCCCACAAGGGCGGCTTCGGGGAGGTGGAGAATAGTCGATTATATCGACCCCTGTGTCCAACTGGACTTAGTTGTGGGTTGGGGCTTTGATCAGCAGAGGTCATTATTATTACGACCATATATATATATATATATATATATATATACACACACAGAATGCACATTAATACACACATACATGCAAATACCTATCATTCTTTTTTATTTACTGTGTGTGTGTGTGTGTGTGTGTTGCCCATATATATATATATATATATATATATACACTTAAGACTTAGTTGTGAGTTGGGAGTTTGATCGGCAGACATCATTATTATTATTATTATTATTATTGTTCAGTAGTTTTATTTTTATAACGTGCTTTCACTTCGCTACCGAGCGCAGCTCTGTGCGCCTTGGGTATGTGTTGTGGTTTGCTGTGGTGCTCTTATGGTTACTGTATTGAAAGTGTTTTGCGTAGGATGTGTGCTGTGCCCAGTAGTGCAATTTTCTGTATGTTATATATATTTGTAAATCCTGGGGTTTTTGTTATGTATTTGTCTGAATATGTTTTTATTATACCTAAAGCACCTACTATGATAGGAATTGTTTCTGTTTTTAGATTCCACATTCGAGTTACCTCTATTTCCAGGTCTTTGTATTTTGAAAGTTTTTCCATTTCTTTTAGAGAGACGTTGTCATCTGCTGGTATTGATACATCAATTAGAAAGCATTTTTTCCTTCATGATCTTTGACAACTATATCTAGTCTATTTGCCTTAATTTCTCTATCTGTGTGTATTGGCATATCCGAGAGTATGGTTGCTTTCTCGTTTTCTGTGACCTTTTCTGTTTATTCCATCTTTTTTCTGTTGTTATTCCATAGTGTTGGCATAGCTTCCAGTGTATATAGGTCCCAGCTCTGTCGTGTCTGTGAATATATTCCTTGTTAGCCAGGACTGGGCAGCCAGAGATAATATGATTTATTGTTTCTTGTCCATCTCCACATATTCTACAGTTACTTGTTATGTTTCTTTTCATTATATGTTTTTGGGAATTTCTGGTGGGGAGGCTTTGGTCTTGTGCAGCAATTAAAAATCCTTCAGTCTCTGCTTTGAGTCCTGAGCTTCTCAACCATTGCTGGGATGTTTCTCTGTCTATTTCTTTTGCATTTAGTTTAGCCCAGTATTTACCATGTAGGGGCTTTTCTTGCCATCGTTTTATCATGGTCCGTTGCTGTTCTAGTTTTAGTTTGGATTTCATTTGTTTTATAGCTTTTGTTGTTTCTTCTTCTTCTTCTTCTTCTTCTTCTTCTTCTTCTTCTTCTTCTTCTTCTTCTTCTTCTTCTTCTTCTTCTTCTTCTTCCGCTTCTTCTTCGTATTTGTTAGGTAGATTGATTTCTTGTTTGTATTTGTCAGCTTCCTTAAATACTGAAAACAGTTTTTTGTTTTGCTCGTGTTTTGTGGTTATTTGTATTAGTTTTCCTTGCTTCTGGAGTAGGTATTTTTGCTGTCCTATGGTGGTTATTTTATAATAGTTTTCCAGCTGTATAAGACCCATGCCACCTTCTGTGCGTTGTATATATAGCCTTTCTTTGTCAGATTTTGGGTGGTGCATCCTATATCCTGCCATTATTTTTCTTGTTTTCCTGTCTATTTTAGATAGTTCGTTTAGTGTCCAGTTAAGGATGTTGTAGCTGTAGCTTATAACTGGGACAGCTAAAGTGTTGATACCCATTATCTTGTTTTTAGCATTGAGCTCTGTTTTTAGTATTGATCTAACTCGTCTATAGTACTCTTTCTTTATTTTTTCTTTCGTTTGTGTATGTTGTATCCTATCTAGTTCATTGACTCCTAAATATTTATATGGTTGGCTTTCGTCTAGTTCTCTTATTTCATTGGCTTTATCTAGTGTTATATTGCTACTTTTAACTAATTTTCCTCTTTTCAGGGTTGCTTTGGCACATTTTTGTAATCCGAATTTCATATATATATCCTTGGTAGAACCGTGTACTGTCTGTAGTAGTGTTTCTAGCTCTTTGTCATTTTTAGCATATAATTTTAGGTCATCCATATATAAAAGGTGACTGACTCTTTTTCCGTAGCATTTGTAACCGCATCCATTTCTATTTAGCAATTCTGTTAAAGGTGTGAGTGCCAGGCAGAACAGGAGTGGAGAGAGCGTCTCTCCCTGGAATATTCCTCTTCTAATGGGGATGGCTTTCGTTTTCACAAGTCCCTCTTTTGTTTGGAGCTGTAGCGCTGTCTGCCATTTGTTCATTGAGTGTCTTATGTATTTTATAATAATTGGTGCCACCTTGTTTATGGATAGTGTTTCCAGAATTCACGTGTAGGGAACACTGTCTAGAGCCTTTTGGTAGTCCACCCAGGCCATACTGAGGCCTTTCTTCTTTCTGCGGCTGTCTTCAGTTATGGCCTTATTGATCAATAATTGGTCTTTACAGCCGTATGAGACCTTGCAGCATCCCTTCTGCTCTTCTGGAAACAGGTTGTTATTTTCTAGGTGCTTACTCAATCTCTGCGATATTATTGCACTAAAGGCTTTGTAGATCGTAGGGAGACAGGTTATAGGTCTATAGTTTTGTGGTTTCTCCGTTTCCGTGGATTTGGGGATTAAGATGGTTTTCCCTTTCGTGAGCCATTCAGGCATTGTCTCTGGTTCTGCTAGTATGTTGTTAAAGTTTTCTTCCAGCTTTTTATGCATTCCTGGTAGGTGTTTTAACCAGAAGTTGGGGATCTTGTCGTGTCCAGGTGCCTTCCAGTTGCTTAGTCTTTGCAGTGTCTGGGTGACCTCTTCAGTTGTTATAGGGGCTCAGAGTTGCTCAGGTGCTAAGTCCGTTGTTTTATGGTCCTTTTCTGGTGTTGTTGCTTCACCGACCATATTTGTTTCCATAATTCTTCCAGTTCTTCTTCTGTTGGTGCTGCAGTAATGTCTATTTTATTTTTACCCAGTTCTTGGTAGAGTTTTTTGGGGTTCGATTTGAACTGTTTGTTTTGTTCAAAGAAACGTTGGCGTTTCTCATACCGGCGGATCCTTTGTGCTTTGGCAAGGATGTCTTGTTTTAGTTTTTCTTTTGCCTCAGGTAAGTCTTTTTCTGTTATTATTATTATTATTATTATTATTATTATTATTATTATTATTATTATTATTGTTATTATTATTATTGTTATTATTATTATTATTATTATTATTATTATTATTATTATTATTATCATTTTAAATTTTTCCCACAAGGGTGGCTTCGGGAAAGTGGAGAATAGTCGATTATATCGACCCCTATGTCCAGGGTTACGGTTTTCGGGTTAGGGTTTTAGGGTTACGGTTAGGGTTAGAGTTACGATGAGGGTTAGTGTTATGGTTAAGGATTTATGGTCAGGGTTGTTCTCTTTAATATGTACATAGATTATGCCGCCAAACAAGACAACTTGCTGGGGAAAGAAAGCAACCTACGAAAAGGAATTACCCTGCTATGTATAATCAAGGCAGCGCAAAAAGTTGTTTTGCACAAGCATTTCTATAGCCAATTAGACGGATGAAATTTACGTGCGCTTAATAATGTTACGCAAAACAGCCTTCAGACTTTCCCTATTAATTTCCTCGTCTTTGAATTATGAACATATTTACATCATAAGGGATTTTTCGTTGTATGGCTTTCTTTTTTAGTTGATTTTCACCTTGCAAGACTTATTGTAGATGGCGTAATAAGTCGCACCCGGACAGCGTCGGGTTATACTGCTAGTATATATATATATATATGACGGGTTTCTTTCATTTTCCGTCTACAAAATGTACTCACAAGGCTTTGGTCAGCCCGAGGCTGTGGTAGAAGACACCTGCCCAAGGTTCCACGCAGTGGGACTGATCCAGGAACCATGTGGTTCGTAAGCAAGCTACCTTACTTCATAACGATTTGCCATGAAGGCATTAAAAAGATGGGACGAACAAGGACAGACAAACATAAAGGGTGTAGTAGCTGCTATTTAGCGATTAAATATAAAAATATCCGACCACCAGGTTAGACCCCTTGCTTGTTCCTCCCTTTTCTGGCTTTCACTTACCTGGTGTCAAACACTCCCAGCTTTAGACACTCCTATGCATTTCTCTTATAGAAGTTGTGTACTTTATTAAGAAAACCTAAAATTTCTTAAGATTTTCATGTTATTTCAGGAAATTTTCAAATTAATTATTGGTAGATTTGATTCAGAATGTTTTTAAACATCTGTTGGGGTTGTGTCAATGTGTTCACATAAATTTTTCTAAGAAAACACAAAATGGTGAAGATAGGGAACAATATACCACTTTTGAACAGAATTATTTGTTGCTTATAGTATGTTCCAAATTCAAGGCATTTAAGGGTCGCCTAGCAGTTGTCTGATTGAGCTGAAATTTTGCACACCCCAGCTTTTCATTGATTGGAAAAGGGTTATGGGGTCAGAGCAGCCACATTTTAAATTTCAGGAAATTACCTGTTGCTAAGGGTAACCCTAATATATACATATGTAGATTTGGCACCCTCGGCAAATGTCTTCTACTGTAGTCTTGGGTAGACGAAAGACTTTTGAGAGGATATGGTAGATGGAAACAGTTATATCATGGCTGCATGGTTAAGAATTGTCCTTGTGTGAAGTGAAGTGTGTGTGTGTGTGTGTGTGTGTGTGTGTGTGTGTGTGTATGGTCATATACGTATACATATACATATACATATATACACATACATACATCTATATAACAGCCCACTTACGATTCTGAAGACGTGCTCCTGTATTTGTTTGAGTGTTGGGTCCTTTGGGTGCTTGGATAAAATGCGGATGTCAAGTTGACCCAGGTTTCCTCCATGCTGGTCTTTGGCATGTTGGTAGAGTATGGAGGACTGTTTTTTATCGTCATATTGTCTCAAAGTCTTTCCACTATCCTCCTACATATCTCCCCTATGTATGTCATGTTCATATATTTACAAGCACATTCTATGGATCTTATGCTGTAGACTACATCTCTAGTTCTACAGTTAATACCAGGGCTAATCCTACATACCATGTAGTTATTATTGTCCTACATAGTTGTGATCTGATGGAGTTCCCTGGCTTTCCAACAATCTTGATGTCAACACATCAAATGTCAACACATTTACTTACCTAAGCAGCAATATTGTGTCCACTGAAAAAGATACTAAATTATGCTGTCTAAGGTTTGGGCAGCTTTAGACGGTCTTAGAACAATACGGAAGTCAACCCTACCAGATAAATTGAAGAGACAGTTCTTCAGAGCATTTGCTGAATCTGTGCTTGTATATGGATCCCTGACTTGGACTCTCATCAAGAGACTCAGTGGCATTCTGGACGGTGCGTACACTAGAATTTACGTGCAGTGATCAACATCCCTTGGTTATATGGGTGTGTACCAACTTCCTCATCAACCATCCAAGAGAGCGGAGATTGATGTTTGCTGACGACTGATGGAGAAGAGGAAAGAAGAACTTGTGAGTAAAGTGTTGCTATGGACACCAAATGCTGGTCGCACAGCAGTTGGAAGACCATGGCAGATGTAGTATATACAAAGCTTGTAGAAGACGTTGGATGCCAAGTTGAAGACCTAAAAACACTCAGGGAAGCTCGGGAGAGATGGAGAGAGGTAGATAGGCTGGCCCAGGCGATCAGCCTATACAAATATATATATATGGCAAGAAGAAAATGGAGGGAATCCACAGATAGTATTCACCAGCTGTTAGACATTATATTATGTGTATTTATTTATTTTAAACAGTTCAGATAAACTATAAATACATGTGTGAAGTATTAGTAATTTCTAGAATAGAGAAAGATGTGCAGTTTCTTACAGCTGTTCCAGCCAAGAGATCACTGTTCTCCATATGTTATTTCTATCTTTTAAAGGTATTGTAAATTTGTAGATAAAATTAGGGTACTTGAGTATGCCTCTAGGCATCGTCAGAGATTTTTATAAGATAGTCCAAGAAGTTTATAGGGTTAATTTATGCATATCTTATTTCTCTACTTATATTTAAAAAGGTTATATCATGTCTATTTATTTATTTCAAACAGTTGAGATAATATATAAATACATGTGTAAAATCTTAATAATTTCTAGAATAGAGAAAAAAGAGCAGTTTCTTACAGCTGTTTCAGCCAAGAGGTCACTGTTCCCCATATGTTATTTCCATTTTTCAGTGTATTGAAAATCTGTAGATAAAATTAGGGTACTTGTGTATGCCTCTAGGCATCGTTAGAGAGTTTTATAAGATAGTCCAAGAAGTTTATAGGTTTAATTTATGCATATCTTATTTCTCTACTTATATTTGAAATTGATGTAGCATGAGTATGAACAGGTATAAAAACCATCACTCCGCCATTATGTTATAGAAATGCTATATTTTCCCACACTCATATTAATGATAATAATCATTATAATAAAATAGACACAAATATGGTTTAAGCAATGGCATTAATAACCCATCTATTAATATACCTTAAACAAATACGCATAGATTAACTCATCTTTAATAATCTAATTAAATTATAACCTACAAATATGCAGAATCATAAATTTGTATGTGCATATATTTCTGTATGTATATGTATGTGTGTGTATACTTATGTATGTGTGTATGCATACGTATACTTGTACATATATATATATATATATATATATATCATATATGCACAGCCAATTAATTGATTAATTAATAAATTAAATTAATTAATTGATTCATTCATTAGGTAATTAGATGATTAGTTTAATATCTAGTGGTTTTCAGTATGTTATTCAATTTATAAAGATGAATAAACAGTGTTGTCCCCCTTGGACTATTAAACTAATATCATAAAATAATAATGTTGAAATATAAACATTCTACTATTAGCTGGTACCCCCACTCCAATAAAACAGTAAAATTGAAATTAAATTACTAAATAAATGGATGGTCTACAAAAATAAATAATTCGATGATTAATTGAACAACTCAACACTATTGCATAGCGCCTTACACTCAATGTATTGTGTATGATGAAATATATTATACTATAAACATATTTTAACGATGAATAACAACAACTTGGGAAAATAACTTATCCAGTCCCTTCTAATATCTTATCCACTGATAAAAAAAAGATTGTAATTATAATTTCCATCATAGAATTTATCCCCTGTATTGCTTATATATTTTAGTAAATGCACATTTAATCGCTCTAATTAGACGGATACACGTTTTAATATTTAAAATAATATACGATTTCATACATTTGTAATACCTTATTTCTCGTAAATAATCTAAAAACCACATGCCCTAGTCGTATCGCTATAGCCTTTTATATTATGTCCACTAACATATACACTCATCAACTTCTTACTTATATAATCCTTAATTTAAATTGATCCGATCAAGTCTCGATATCAATTTTTTACTCTCATATTTGTAAAGTATTAGTAATTTCTAGAATAGAGAAAGAAGAGCGGTTTCTTACAGCTGTTTCAGCCAAGAGGTCATTTTTCCCATATGTTATTTCCATCTTTTTAGTGTATTGTAAATCTGTAGATAAATTAGGGTACATGAGTATGCCTCTACGCATCGTCAGAGAGTTTTATTAGATAGTCCAAGAACTTTATAGGGTTAATTTATGCATGTATATTTCTCGACTTATATTTGAAAAGGTTGTAGCATGAGTACGAACAGATATAAAAACCATCACCACGCCATTATGTTATAGAAATGCTATATTTTCCCACACTCATATTGATGATAATAATCATTATAATAAAATACACATAAACATGGTTTAAGCAGTGGCATTAGTAACTTATCTATTAATATACCTTAAACAAATACGCATAGACTAACACATCTTTAATAATAAAATTGAATTATAACCTACAAATATGCGTTTTGTATGTGTATATATAAATAAATATATATATATTTATATATATATATATATATATATATAAATATATATGTATTTATTTATATATACACATACAAAACGTAACACACACACATATACACACATACATACATATATATATATATATATATATATATATATATATATATATATATATATATATATATATATATACATATACATATATATATACATACACACACACATATACATACACTTACATACACATACCGATATACATATATATACACCCATACACACATACATACACATATATACACACATTTTTTCCACGTATGCCCATGAATATGTATATACATTTGCACATGTATATGAACGGATGTACGAAAAAGTAAATAGAGCAATAGCAGAACTAAAAATACTAAAGCCCAGACCCTAATACCCGATCATAACAAAATTCAGCTATAGGAAAAACTAAGCAATTAAATTATCTAAACTAAAAATAAGTATGTTTGCGAGCGTGAACACATCTGAAGCCATTATATGTTAGACGGATACACGTTTTAATGTTTATAATAATATACGGTTTCATACATTTGTAATACCTTATTTCTCGTAAATAATCTAAAAACCACATCCCCTATTCGTATTGCTATAACCTATTATATTATATCCACTACCATATACACTCATCAACTTTTTACTTATATAATCCTTAATTTAATTTGATCGAATCAAGTCTCGATATCAATTTTTTACTCTCATATTTGTTTCTATGTTTTCATCCATATATAATTTTTATATATGGGAGAATATACGAAAAAACAACAACAGACGAGGACAGGTGGTGTAAATAACAAAAGGATGTATTAGTATGACGCTCGGGAATACGGTAAGTCTTTGACGTTTCGAGCTACGCTCTTCAACAGAAAGAGTACGGAGACAAGGAGAAAAACACGGAGAAAAAAAATTGAATAGTGTCCAGTCAACGGTCAATCATAATAGTTTGTTTATATTATCTGTTAAGCACTAACTAACCATAGCAGCGTCATGGCCTTTCAAATAAATTAGCTGTCCAATTAGATGGCGTGAATGACCACAACCCCCTCCCCATTACCTATAGGATTTCAGTAACATGTTAACTTTATAATTACAGAAATGATAATAGAGTATAATACAGTATCTTGTTAATTGACCGGAGATTTAAAGCATTTCATTTAGTAATTTAGAACCAACTGCTATTATAACTATTGATATAAACTTTCACCCCATTATGGGAACCATGTGTTTAGACCCTCAACTATTAACATATCATATAGTTGTGTATATGTATAGGTATATCGTATTTCTTTATTAGCCACAAGGGGCTAAACGCAGACAGGACAAACAAAGGAATTAAGTCGATTACATTGACCCCCAGTGCGTAACTGGTACTTAATTTATCGCTCCAAAAGGATGAAAGGCAAAGTCGACCGCGGCGGCATTTCAACTCAGAACATAACGGCAGACGAAATAGCGCTAAGCATTTCACCCAGCGTGCTAACGATTCTGCCAGCTCGCCGCCTTGATGTAGGTATATCTTGGAGTGTACACTTCTTCATTCATTCATTAATTTATATGCAAGGACAATACGAACCACTGCAGGAATACACCTGTAAGGAACGACCGTGTGAACTCATAAAAGGAGATATGGTGACGAATGGAAAAACAGAGGACTCCTTTTATTTAAACGCGTCACACGGTCGAACACAAAATAATATATATCAATAATGATATACAAGATATGTTATACGACGATAACATATGTGACCAGTAATGAAAGACCACAACCGTATTAGATGAATAACAGAGATATTTATTATGGCGTTAAAGATGTATGTCTGTGTGAGAGTGTGAATGCGACATATAATAACATAATCAAAGACAGGCCGTCATACAAAGAAAAGTATGTATGTGAGTGATACAAGTGCGTGTATGTGAAATATTACAGCAGAGAAAGAGAGTCAATAACACGTGAGCAATTATACCAGTTCTTTAGTACACTATAGGAAAAGTTCTGCATGTGAAAGTTGGGGAGGCTGAGTGTGGCAGAGCTGATCACTAGTTGTGATGTCGTGGCATCGATGCCGGGCCGTGATTCTTGTTATACAGATGTTCGTCGCTGGCTGAGAATTTCTTGTCTGTTTAAGAACTCTTGTCTGTTTATTTATCGTGGTGAAGCTGAGTCACCTAACAGAATCGAAGAGAGAGATGTGCCGCGGAGGTTTGGTTTGGTGTACATAGTAAGTCGTGTTGACGCTGGTGGTGTAGAGGCTGCTTGGTAGTAATCGTGTTGGTCATGACGATGATGCTGGATAGTAGTCGTAGACTCTTGTTACTGATGTGGCGACGGCGGTGGTCATCGTTGGCTGGACGAAGCTGTTGAAATGGTCGCTGGCTACTTGTTGCTGCTGCTGTCGTGTGGTACACGGAACAGATCTCAAAGAGAAACTGGACCGAAACAAATTTGGTGGGTATGAGTTGATCTATTTATAGCGTTAAGGGGGCTCACCAGTTATCAGAAATATACTCTATCACGTGACCTTATTAAGGGCTGTGATTGGTCAGTTTGCGTTCTGATGGGAACGGTTCGAAGAAGTTGCCGATTCGAATAATGATCAGTCACGTGATGACAAGGAATGGGTTCTCTACTACGCTCGCATTTATTTATATTTAAATGAGAAGATTGTATGTAATGGCGATAGTAGTTTGTATGTAATGGCGGGAGGTAGTTTTGTATGTAATGGCGATCGAGGTGTTAGAGACGATAGGTAGTTTCACTACACACCTTACCTAATGCATAAAATATGTGTATGTGTGTATATATATGCGTATATATGTGTATATGTATATATGTCTGTATCTATATTTGAATGTATATATATATATATATATATATATATATTTCTCCTTTTATGTGCATTTTCAGTTCTAAAAAAACTGTAATCCTCCCAAACTCCATTATATTCTTCGATTACCCAGGTCAAAAGCCAATTTTCATCAGGGATATTCTATGCTGTTTTAGATGTAATGTTGTCCGCAGATTTCAAAACTGTAATCAGTTTCCTTCTATCAGGCACAGTTTTTCTGATGAGATAAGAGAGCTATATAACTCCCATCAGCAGTATCGCTACACGTAAACGTCTTATACAGGTAAATTCTGACTTCTGTTTTATAACAATTTGTATTCATTTTGTAATTTTATGTTTTCAGAATCTTTTCATATATTTTACTTTCTGTTTAAGGTGCCAAGTCATCACCACCATCAAATTCTACTCAGGATGTCAAAGGCATTGCAAGAACAGTCCTGATATGTTTTGTCATGTCTGTGGTTCATTTACCACCAAAGCTCAGAAACGTGCCATCACAAGTGAAATCAAGAAGGTCTACCAGTTATACTTTGGCTGCTCTCTTAGGGATCAAGATAAGAGTTGGGCCCTGCACATAATCTGCTCAGCTTGTTCATATGGACTAAGGGATTGGTTAAATAAGAGGAAGAGAGCAATGCCATTTACAATACCTATGATATGGAGAGAGCCAAAGGATCATTTCATGGACTGTTATTTCTGCAATGTCAATGTTTGTCGGTTTACTGTAAAGACCAAGCATAAGATTGTGTATCCCAACTTGGAATCAGCAAGAAGACCAGTACCACACAACGAAGAGGATCTTCCTATTCCAATACCACCAGAAAATGGCCTTCAGATGCCTGACGAAGTTGTATTTGCTGAAGAAAATACTACTGCTGTGGAAGACACTGAAGTGGATGCAGATTTCACGATTGAAAATGAAGACGTACCACAGAAATTGTCTCAAGGAGAGTTAAATGATTTAGTTAGAGACTTGTCATTGTCGAAGGATAAAGCTGAACTATTAGAATCTTGCCTACAAGAAAAATGTCTGCTTAATAAAGATGTTTGTATTACTCATTTCAGGAAGAGATATAGGGATCTGACTTCATGCTTCTCTGTTGATGGACCACTTTCTTACAGTAATAACACTGATGAGTTATTTCGCTGTTTGTTCCAAGAGCATGTTCCAGCTGAATGGCGCTTATTCATTGCTTCATCTACGAGAAGCCCCAAGGCAGTACTACTACACAATGGCAATAAGAAACCATCCATTCCCATAGGACATTCAGTGCACAGGAAGGAGTGCTATGAAAACATGCAAGTACTCCTCAATGCCATTAACTATACAAACTACAGCTGGAAAATATGTGGAGACTTGAAGGTGATTGGAATGTTGATGGAAATGCAATCTGGGTTCACGAAATATTGTTGCTTTTATGCCTATGGGACAGTTGTGCAACTAACAAGCACTATGTGCAATCAGAGTGGCCTTTGCGAAATTCATATGAGCTAGGCGTTTCTAGCATCCAGAGTAAGCCACTTTTAAACCCAGAAAATGTTCTTCTTCCCCACTGTTCACATAAAGCTTGGCCTCATGAAAAAAATTGCGAAGATACTTGCCAGGAAAAGCTCAAAAGGTTTTGAATATGTGAAGGCGAAATTTCCAAAAATCACCGAGGCAAAACTGAAGGAGGGCGTATTCATAGGTCCGCAGATAAAGAAAAAAACTCTTGAAGGACAACCACTTCCTCACAGCACTGGATGAGATTGAGTTTAAAGCCTGGGAATCCTTCAAATGGTTCTGTGAAAATTTCCTAGGCAACAAGATATCTCTAGAGTTTAGAAATGGAGTGAAATGTCTTCTAGACTCCTACGCTGCAATGGGCAGTCGGATATCACTAAAAGTCTATTTCCTTGATTCACATCTGGACCTTTTTGCAGAGAACCTTGGAGCAGTGTCTGATGAGCAAGGGAACGCTTTCATCAAGGTATTGCATCGATGGAATTATGATATCAAGGATTTTGGAATGCAGGAATGTTAGCTGGCTACTGTTGGATGTTATACAGGGATGAACCTGAGACAAAACACCATAGAAAGTCCAAATCCCAAAGATTTCAAGTTGTTATGCATTCGAGTGTACTGTAACTTATTTGTACACAATAATTTTCATTTTATACAATAAAAAGCCATGAAATTATCGTATCTTGTATTCAATATACTTTATATAGACATGATTTATGTATCCTATAAGTTAAAACAGCAGGTATCATTACCATGAAAACGTGACCTGATAGAGGAAACTGGACTTCAGATTCGTAATCAGCATCAAAAATTAACCCAGAAAAGTCAATCAGCAACTCTGATGATTAAAAAAAGTTTCATTTTGTTGACCAGTGTTATACTGTTATTTCTCTTTCTCTTTTTATGCATGCTCTAATAAGAATATTGTACTACATCTACTGATAATTAATTCTGTTGTAAGTATGAACTTCTTGGACTATCTTATATAATTCTCTGACAAAACCTAGAGGCATTACCAAGCACCCTAATTTTATCTGCAGATTTCCAATACACTGAAAAGATGGAAATAACATATGGGGTACTGTGACCTCTTGGCTGAAACAGCTGTAAGAAAGTGCTTCTCTTTCTCTATTCTACAAATTACTAATACTTTACACATGTATTCATATATTACCTGAACTGTTTAAAATAAATAGACATAATATAATGTCTAACAGGTGATGAATACAACCTCTGGATTCCCTCCATTTTCTTCTTGCTATATAAATTAAGGGTAAAACCACTTATTACCCTCGGCTAATTATTATAACCAGTGGGATAATTGCCACGCAATAACCCACACTTGTGTATTAATTAGGTATTCTACCAGTAGTATATTGGATAGATACTGTCCCTTGGTTGGATTCACAACCTCTAACTTTCTTTGAATTTTATATATACACACATATATATATACTAGAACTGAAAGATGCACTCGCTCAAAAGAATTACAGAATGTCATAATAAGCCTTAATAAGTATGGGACTATCCCCCCCAGGGAGCCCATTATAGATTTTTATTGAAATCTAATTAACTTATAATTCAACTAAACGTTAGTGTAAAATGTATGCAAGGCTTTGTCAAGATTGGTTCACTGGTGTAGGCAGCAAGATTGTAACAGATGGACGAATAGCCAGGTCTGACAGACAGACAGGCAGAAATTGATATTCGTGTCTGTGTCTATGTGTGTGTGTGTGTGTGTCTGTGTCTGTGTCTCTGTGTGTGTGTGTGTGTGTGTGTGTGTGTGTGTGTGTGTGTGTGTGTGTGTGTATGCAACGGGTAAATAGTCACCATCTCATAATTTTAATTTGACGCATGTCCAGTGTTTATTTTTGATTTTGTCCACTACACATTATAGCAGGGTCGGTTGAGCCCCATCTGTGAGAGAAACAGCACTATGACGCAATTCACTCTGCCAGAAATTTGGAAACGACATGTGGTACTGCTTAGTATTCAAACCGGAAGCTCCAATACGAACATTTCAGAGTGCTTAAGTGTCAGCTTGAGGACAGTGCAGAGGACCTAGAAAGAGATGGATGAGTCTAATGGCAATTACAAAGGTACGGCAGCTCAGAAAACCCACTCTGATTGTTCTGATAAGAAAAGAACTCCTGAATTTGTTGGTGAGATCCAGGCCATGATTAACAACGATCCCTCCAAGTTAATCAGGTCCATCACCAGGGACATGGGAGTGTCTGAGTTTCTTATAAGGCAGGCAGTGCATAAAGACATTCGGTATTCCTCATACAAGATGAGAAAGGGCCAATTTTTATCAAAAGCCATCAAGCTCAAGAGAAAAGACCGCTTGAACAAATTCAAGCATCTCCTCCCACCGAACATGCTTTGGCATTTTTTCAGACAAGAAAAATTTCTCCCAGGATCAAATGGTGAATACACAGAACAACCGTTGGTTTGCCGTGTCCCCAAAACATGTATCGAGTGAGATAAAAATCAAACATCCAGTCAACATCATGGTGTCTGGAGTGATCACTAGTGATGGCGACGTTATGCCTCCATTCATCTTCCTGCACGGCCTTAGACTCAACACGAAGGCCTACATCAAGTTCCCGGAGGAGGTAGTTCTGTCCTGGGTGAAGAGGGTGACTGCTGGAAGAACCTATGTCTGGCAATACTACAACTCCCTTCGTTATTATGTGTGGGTGCAACTAATACCCAAGATGAACTGAAGACAAGGATTATGGCAGCATTCTCTAATTTAAACTTGGAGATCATCCAGAACTGGGATCTTTTCAATCTGACCAACAGATTTCAATTTAATTTTTTTTTACCTAAACTCTTTGAAACTTCGGATACTGGTAGAATGTGTCACATCGAACAGGGTTTACTCTTAACACTTTTGACAACATTTTGTATTTTAGAAGTAATTTCATGTTAAAATAATATTTGGGTAATTTTAACCAATCAATGACGTGTATTCAGCAGAAGAAAATTACTGCTGCTGTTTGCGAACAACAACTTCCGGATCCACTCCCCTAACAAAACCCTTCCTTAATAACCAGAGATGTTTTTTATAGCAACATAAATTTCAGGGTTGATTTGAGGTTAAAATAACAACAAAATTATTACTGAGACAGACCAACGACGGAGCCTGTATGTGGTTGCATGACCTGCTAGAAAAAGTAGCCAAACTTTTTTTTATATACAGAATAGAAAAACCTCTATCCTGTGATATACACGTAGAGTCTATTATGTCTGGGAAAAAAGATGGGATGGTCACAGTTGGCACGTCATTGATCATATCTGTTCAATCAGATCCAAATCGGGACTAAACAACAAGTGACGAAGGGAACAAGAGAGCCTTTACCTTGTCGCTCGAGTTGCTAGAAAGAGCAGCCAAATCTTCCTGACAAAAAGAAAAATGAAATTTCTGTCTTCAAGAAAAAAAATAATAATGCAAGTTTTTATTATTTTATAATGTTCAACTAGGAATTCATTACTTCTAGAAACAAATAATACAAGATAGTCATGGCTGGAACGTCTTTTCTCACAGATCCATTACAATCAGAGCTATCCTGTGGTAAAAACAATATTCTTCACTGGTTGTTGAAGATATCAAGTATCCATATTCCAAATATTGGGATTCCCTTATAAAATAATATAAACTCGCATGATTTAATTCACCACACCCTGTAAATAAATATATATATATATGTGTGTGTGTGTGTGTGTATGTATGTATATATAAAAGCAGTAAAGCCAGTAGCCACACCAAAGTGATGTTGAATGTCACTACTAGTTTAACCCCAGGCAGTTTCCCATCTAACTGGTTATCAGTGCAACTCGCTGCATCTTTTATATGCGATATATCGCTTAGGTGGGGTCGGATCGAATTCTTTCTACCCTCTAGCAGCTCTCGGGATCGTGAGACTGACTCAGTTTCGAGCGATTTGGCTCATCTTCAGTTGCAAGCACCTGCATGCCAAAGCAATAGCCAGGATCCGCTACCATTAACAATATATCATGAAGAAAGTGACCATCGGCCACTGATTTGCAACAAGCAAAATAGCTGGTTATAAAGTCTTCAGAAGAGATAGAGTAGTAACATATACTGCACTGTAAAGCCAGTCGCCACATCAGACTAGCTGTTGAATGTGACTACTAGTTTAACCTCTGGTCCCGAGTTTCTAGATGCCCTCTTAACAAAGCTACAGGCCCTTTTCCAAAATGTTGCACATAGCACTGTCTCCACCCTTAATGACTGGTCTAAGGGATATGACTAAATAAAACTTCGGGGAAAACTTCAAACATGTACTATAATTTATTGAACTTAAGTATTATGTTGTGGGAGGATTCCCACTCTCTCCATGTGACTAAAAATTGACTGACACATTTCTATTACATAGACAATTGTTGAGTCGTCAGCAATTGTAGTAAGCAGTTCACTGTGAGACATTGATTGAGAGCGTTGTAATTGACTCATCCCCCTCCTCTCACCCCCTGATATTGCTGGCCTTGTACCAAAGATTGAAATCGATATCAATGATTGCAATGGTGATGAGAATGAGATGATGACTATTTTACAACAATTATAATATTTTTAATTATGATATAAGACACATTTATATTGTTGACCCTTTTCTTTCCAAATTTATTTTTGTAACTAGACTGATGTTCAGAACTTTGTATTGAAAAAGTAGATGTGCTTTCTGACAGGTTGGCATCAAAATGGTTAGATGGAAAGGTCTGCAAGCTAAAACATATGACTAAGATATTTCTATTGAAATATGCTGTCTTTGTTTCAATTAATTTTTAAAATAACGAAGAATTTAGTAAAATAGCCTTGTCGTTATTAAGCTGGTGTTTGGAAGTTTGTATCATAGAATAATGACAAATAAGTTTGTCATTATTAATTAATCAGGTTCTTGGAACATAAATGAAGATGAACTTTGATGGAAGATTTTAAATTTAGATAATTTTAAAATGGGAAATTTGTGTCATACAACCACAGGTGGTCTCAGGTGGGTTGGCATGAAAAAGGTAAAGGACATTTCTGTTGAAATGTTCTGAGTCTGTTTCAATTGATTTTGAAAATATTGAAAAATATAGTAAAATAAATTTGTCACTAATTATTCTGGTATTTGGAACATAAATGAACATGAAATTTTAATTTAGATCACTTTAAATCAGGAAGTTTGTATCACAGGACCAAGGGTGGTTTTAGGCAGGTTGCTATCAAAAGGGTTAGGACAGACATAATGGAAAGATCTGTGAGCTAAATCATATTCTTTTACTTGTTTCAGTCATTTTGTCTGTGGCCATGATGGAACACTACCTTTAGCCGAACAATTTGGCCCCAAGACTTATTGTTTGTTAGCGTAGTACTTATTTATTCTATCAGTTCTTTTTTGCCAAACCACTAAGAAGAGGTACATTCTACACCAAAATGACTTTTCTTTTTTTATAATCTTTCAGTTTTCATCTTTTATAACTCCTGGTACAAAATCTTTCTTCACCAGATTTTCTATCAGCATCAATTTCCTCGACAAAGACCCTTCAACACAGAAGGATGATCCTGATTACAAAAGTGGACTTGAAAATCTTGAGAAGACAGTTGTTGTGAATGATGTTGCAGAAAGAGGTGTCAAACTCATTCAAGATTCCAATAAGATTCTCACATAAGAGGAAACTGAGAAACAATTTGTTTTACAGATCGTTACCGAAAACTGTACAACATAACCAACTGCCACTCAATCCTCTCTTATGCAAAAATAAGGTTCAATACTCAGTGTTCACATTATGTCTTTGATTCTATAGAAGTTATTGTTGTAAATATAACTCTCTTTTTCACTTGTTTCAGTCATTTGACTGTGGCCATGCTGGAGCACCGCCTTTAGTAGAGCAAATCGACCCCAGGACTTATTCTTTGTAAGCCTAGTTACTTATTCTTTCGGTCTCTTTTGCCAAACCACTAAGTTATGGGAACATAAACACACCAGCATCGGTTATCAAGCGATGTTGGTTTGACAAACACAGACACACAAATATATATATATCTATCTCTCTAATCTATATATATATATATATATATATATATATATATATATATATATATATATATATATATATATATATATATATATGTAGTATAAAAGGCAGATTTTGTGTGTATGTTTAAAATTCATACATTTACACAATTCCAAATTTCTTGGATTAACAATCGCAAATAATATTCGAAATACAATTTGTTAGATCACTGCATCATTTTTTCACTCCAAAAAATTCCTAATAACGAATATAATCAATAAAACTACAAGAGTAAACATTTTTTTCCTTAATAAAATCTAATTTCCTCTCTCTAATATAAATCCTTTCAACTCCTACTTTCTCTTATGATCCTTTACGAACAATCCAACAACAAATACAGAAAGAAAGGAAGGAGAAACACTGACAGTCAAAGAAAACTATTTCAGTATCAAAACTGAAACAATCACATTTCGATACTGTAATGACAGTTTCACTTTAATGGTTTCATTTTAATACTACATACATATATACATACATACCTCATTCTAATTGGCGGGAATTGTAAGTTATTTCTCACTCGTCCTTCACCATGATAACAACAGAAAAAAAATAGTCACACATCTTTTTCAAATACGATCGACGAATATTTATTCCCTACAAACTGAGTTTTTTGGAAAATCTTTTCGTAAATCTTGAGATTAACACCCGCACGATCACCTACCTAACCCTAAAACCCAAGCTCTAACACTGTAGCGAAAATCGTGCTGGTGTTAATCTGAAAATCTAACAATCTTTTTTAAAACACTTTTACTTACTAACAATTTTTTATTTAGTGTGTGTGTGTGTGTTGCTCATACATATATATATATATATATATATATATATATATATATATATATATATATATATATATATATATATATATATATACACCTAAGGCTTAGTTGTGGGTTGGGAGTTATTATTATTATTATTTATGTTTGACTTTTGTTTTGCATTTGTACAAGTTGGATCCAAGTCTCACCCAGAGACCTCAAGAGACAACAAGTTAGAAGTTCATGTAGGTGTTATGCCTAGGGTACCATATATTTGGATTTTGTACAGTTTTGTTCAAATGAATGTTTAAGAAACCATAAGAGAATTATGTGTTTGCTTTAAAATTTGAGATCTCATAGACAGTATTTTACGTAGGATATGGGCAGTTCCCATGACCACTATCTTTTGAAGTTCAGCCATTTTGGGGTTTCCTGGTATCTGAGCTAGGTAGTAATCAGCCCGTTTCGCTGTCATTCCCAGGGCACCTATGACAATAGGTATTGTTTTCGTCTTCAGATTCCACATTTTGCTAATTTCTATTTCAAGATCTTTATATTTGCTCAGTTTTTGGTAGGTCTTGACAGATACGTTTATATCGATTGGGACAGTCATATCAATGAGGAGGCATGATTTTTGTCTGAAGTCTTTCAGTATAATGTCTGGCCTATTTGCGTCTATCTTTCTGTCAGTTTGAATGGTGAAGTTCCAGAGGAGTGCAATGTGATCATTTTCAAGTACTGGGGGTGGTTTGTGTTCCCACCAGTTTTTATCATGGGGCAAGTCCAGGTTTTTGCATATTACCCAGTGAATATTTTGTGCAGGTCTATCATGCCTGTTGAGATACTCTGTAGGCGCAAGCAGATCGCACATGGAGACAACATGATCGATGGTCTCATTTTGTTGTTGGCATATACGACATAATGGGGAGCTGCCGTTCTTTAATATGTTGGCCTGGTAGTTCTTTGTAGGTAGGCATTGATCTTGGGCTGCTATGATAAACCCCTCTGTTTCTGATTTCAAGCCAGAGGCCATTAACCATTGGTGGGTAAGGGCTTTGTCAATATCTGCATTATTCGCTCTGTTTGGGTATTTGCCATTGAGAGGTTTTCCATGCCATTTTTCAGTCATAATATCTAAGGCAGCAATTTTTGCACGGGTTTTCAAGCGCTTAGCTTTTTCTGCAGGTGTTTCTAGTTCGTCTAATTCTTGAATTTGTTGCAATTGGAATTCACTTAGATAGACATTTGCCTGTTTTGTTACTGAGTAAGATGCTTTCTTGCTTTCATGTTTTAAGACAAGTTTTAGCATCCAGTCCTCAGAGTTTTTCAGATAGGTGTCTAGGCCAATTGTGGCTACCTTCATTGATAATGTCAGCTGTAGAAGTCCTCGGCCTCCCTCTTTTCTTGGCAGATAAAGACGTTCTATATCTGCCTTAGGGTGGTGGATTCCATGCATTGTCAACAGTTTTCGTATTTTTCTGTCAACATTACATATTTCAGTAATTGACCAGTTAACGATATTGAAACTGTAAGTCACGGCTGGTATGGCTAGAGCATTGATCGCTTCGATCCTGTTTCTCGCGTTCAGCTCTGTCTTCAGTATTGCTCTCACCCTGCAATAACCTTCTCTTCTGATCCTTTCCCTCATCACTGAGTGCTTGATATTGTCCCCTTCAATTACCCCTAGGTATTTGTAGCTCTCCGCTGGTTCTAACTCTTTTATGACATTTTGCTGGTCAAGGTTCAAATTAGATGTATTTGTCATTTTTCCTTTGATAAAGGTAGCTTTTGCACATTTATCAAGGCCAAATTGCATCCTAATGTCATCACTGAATTGTTTAACAATCGCTAGTAGGCCTTTGAGCTTTAAATCATCCATGTAAATGAGATGATTTATATTTTTATCAAATATTTTAGAACCATACTGTGCATCATTGAGCAATTTTGAGAGCGGTATTAGGGCTAGACAGAAGAGGAGTGGTGATAGTGAGTTACCCTGGAAAATGCCACATGAAATTCTTACATCTCAAGTATTTAGAGATTCATTGTCATTGTTCAACATCAGTGTTGTTCTCCATGATCTCATACTTACAGATAAAAAGTTTCGCAGAGTAGGAGCTATTTTATACATTTCCAGACATTTCCTAATCCAGCTATGTGGTAGGCTATCAAAGGCCTTTTTTATAGTCTATCCAGGCTATTGACAAGTGTTTGTGTCGCTTGTGACAATCTTCTAAGATCATCTTATCAATGAGTAGCTGATTTTTACAACCATAAGATCCACGTTTACATCCCTTTTGCTAATTAGGGAATATGCTACTTTCTATTAAAAAACTATAGGTGTATTCGGTTAGGACAGATGTTAGCGTCTTATACGTTGTTGTTAAGCAGGTTATGGGGCGATAATTTTTTGGTTCGTTTGTTTCCTCATTTTTTGGAAGCAGGATATTATTATTATTCTAACTCTTTTCTGACATTTTGCTGGTCAAGGTTCACATTAGATGTTTTTGTCATTTTTCCTTTGATAAAGGTAGCTTTTGCACATTTATCAAGGCCAAATTGCATCCTGATGTCATCACTGAATTGTTTAACAATCGCTATTATTATTATTATTATTATTATTATTATTATTATTATTATTATTATTATTATTATTATCATTATTATTATTATTATTATTACTTAAAATTTTTCCCATAAGGGCGGCTTCGGGAAGGTGGTGAATAGTCGATTATATCGACCCCTATGTCCAGGGTTACGGTTTTAGGGTTAGGGTTTTAGGGTTACGGTTGTGGTTAGAGTTACGATGAGGTTTTTGTGTTATGGTTACGGTTTTAGGGTCAGGGTTAGGGTTTAAGGATTACGGTTACGTAATCGTGCGGGTGTTAATCTGAAAAATTACCGAAGTGTGAAAACTACCGACCCTGCCATCTGTTATGACTTTTGTTGTTCTCTTTAATATGTACATAGATTATGCCTCCAAACAAGACAACTTGCTGGGGAAAGAAAGCAACCGGTTTAAAAAGACAGCAACACACTGCATCAATTCAACACATTCCAGAAGCTACTTTGAGCATAATGCAAAATGGTGCATCAACATCTACTGCCCAATCTGATACAATTCTGGCAGAACTGTGTAGCAACAGATCCCCAGCAATTGCTTCATCAGAAATTGCTGTCCTACGTCCTGCGAAAAGGAATTACCCTGCTATGTATAATCAAGGCAGCGCAAAAAGTTGTTTTGCACAAGCATTTCTATAGCCAATTAGACGGATGAAATTTACGTGCGCTTAATAATGTTACGCAAAACAGCCTTCAGACTTTCCCTATTAATTTCATCGTCTTTGAATTATGAACATATTTACATCATAAGGGTTTTTTCGTTGTATGGCTTTCTTCTTTAGTTGATTTTCACCTTGCAAGACTTATTGTAGATGGCGTAATAAGTCGCACCCGGACAACGTCGGGTTATACTGCTAGTATATATATATATGACGGGTTTCTTTCATTTTCCGTCTACCAAATGTACTCACAAGGCTTTGGTCAGCCCGAGGCTGTGGTAGAAGACACTTGCCCAAGGTGCCACGCAGTGGGACTGATCCAGGAACCATGTGGTTCGTAAGCAAGCTATTTTATTTCATAACGATTTGCCATGAAGGCATTACAAAGAGCGGACGAACAAGGACAGACAAACATAAAGGGTGTAGTAGCTGCTATTTAGCGATTAAATATAAAAATATCCGACCACCAGGGTAGACCCCTTGCTTGTTCATCTGTTGGGGTTGCCTCAATGTGTCCACATAAATTTCTCTAAGAAAACACAAAATGGTCAAGATAGGGAACAATATACCACTTTTGAACATAATTATTTGTTGCGTATAGTATGTTCCAACTTCAACGCATTTAAGGGTCGCCAAGCAGTTGTCTGATTGAGCCAAAATTTTGCACACCCCAGCTTTTCATTGATTGGAACAGGATTATGGGGTTAGAGCAGCCATATTTTAAATTTCAGAAAATTACCTGATGCTAAGGGCCACCCCAAAATATACATATGTAGATATGGCACACTTGGCACGTATCTTCTACTGTAGTTTTGGGTAGACGAAAGACTTTTGAGAGGATTTGGTAGATGGAAACTGTCATATCTTAGCTGCATGGTTAAGAATTGTCCTTGTGTGAAGTGAAGTGTGTGTGTGTGTGTGTGTGTGTGTGTGTGTGTGTGTGTGTGTGCGTGTATGGTCATGTGTTTCAGTGTTCATTTGTGTCTGTGTGTGAGTATATGTGCTTGTCTGTTCATATTACCAATGTACCTACTACGTATATTTCCTGTTTAGTACTGGGGAAGTTTCATTTATGAGGACGTACTCCTGTATTTGTTTGAGTGTTGGGTCCTTTGGGTGCTTGGATAAAATGCGGATGTCAAGTTGACCCAGGTTGCCTCCATGCTGGTCTTTGGCATGTTGATAGAGTATGGAGGACTGTTTTTGTCGTCATATTGTCTCAAAGTCTTTCCACTATCCTCCTACATACCTCCCCTATGTATGTCATGTTCATATCTTTACAAGCACCTTCTATGCATCTTATGCTGTAGACTACATCTCTAGTTCTGCAGTTAATGCCAGGGCTAATCCTACATACCATGTAGTTATTATTGTCCTACATAGTTGTGATCTGATGGAGTTCCCTGTCTTTTCAACAATCTTAATGTTGAGTTCAGACCCTTTCAGAGCTTTCATAAATCTATGGACTAGTTCTCCATTGGCTGTGGCCTCTACACACATCACTCCTTGATATTTGTCAGTTTTATACCATGCGTTCAACCTGTTTGCTTTGTCACAAGCTCTTTGTATTCTATTCCAGTCTTTGCTTCTATATCTGGGTTTCATTACATATACTGTTATCTAACTTCTTTCTAGCACCCCTGTATACTCGAATCCTATATTTCTGATCATATCCAGAGAACTGCATGGAGTGCATGAAGTTCTGTACATGTTTCTTCGTTTCATAGGGTTTGCATAGTGAGGACATGTTGTTCATTATCCTAACTAAGTATTCTATCAGTACATTAATTTTCATGTTGTGTGACAAAGCCGAGTTTTTGTGAACAACATATCTCGAAGCTATGGGTTTCATATTAGAGTGGAGGAGCTGCATTTCTCCACAACATAAACATATTACCATCTACTCACTCAGACCATAACATGATAGAACTGTAAATATATGGTCCAAAGCTAAGTAAAGAATCATACAACACTGCTGGATCCCAAACGCTAGCGAACTTGAACTTCTACAAGTCTGACTGGAAGTCCATCAACAAAGAGATACTCCAGCAAAACTGGCTTTAAAGTCTGTCCATGCAAAACAGTGACATGAAATTCAATGAATTCATGTCTATAATGCAAACCATATGCATTAAATTTGTCCCAGAGAAGAAAGCCACCACACACAACAACATTATTCCTCGAGATGGACGAATCCTAATGACACGGAGGATAAAGATCTCGAATTGCTTAAATAAGGAACCTAATGACAGCAAAACGCCCTACCTCAAAATGGCCCTCTCAGAGAATAAAATCAGACTCTCCCATGAAAAAGAAAAGGTCAACAGAGAAGCCAGGGCGGTGGAAAATATAAAAAGCAACCCTAATGCCTTCTACAAGTTTGCAAAAGAGTCTGCCTCTGTGCGATACAGGATAGGGCCACTATTTGATGAATAGGGCTCACTAACTGCAGACGCTAAGAAGATAAGTGAAGCACTCAATAAACAATTAAAAAGTGTGTTTGTGTCCACCACACACACACACAAACAAACTAGAAAACGTAGAAACAAGTAGACCTGATGAGACCTTCAGCTCATCTTACCTACAAGAGCAAAAGGAGACCACCAATTAGATTGACATTACAGAAGAGGATGTATTGTCAGTTATTGATCATATCCAGAGAACTGCAAGCCGTGCATGAAGTTCTGTACATGTTTCTTCGTTTCATAGTGTTTGCATAATGAGGACATGTTGTTCATTATCCTAAGTAAGTCTTCTATCTGTACGTTAATTTTTATGTTGTGTGACAAAGCCGAGTTCTTGTGAACAACAGATCTCGAAGCTATGGGTTTCATATTAGAGTTGAGGAGCTGCATTTCTCCAAAACATAAACATATTACCATCTACCCACTCAGACCATAACATGATAGAACTGTAAATATATGGTCCAAAGCTAAGTAAAGAATCATACAACACTGCTGGATCCCAAACGCTAGCGAACTTGAACTTCTACAAGTCTGACTGGAAGTCCATCAACAAAGAGATACTCCAGCAAAACTGGCTTTCAAGTCTGTCCATGCAAAACAGTGACATGAAATTCAATGAATTCATGTCTATAATGCAAACCATATGCATTAGATTTGTCCCAGAAAAGAAAGCCACCACACGCAAGAACATCATTCCTCGAGATGGACGAATCCTAATGACACGGAGGTTAAAGATCTCGAATTGCTTAAATAAGGAATCTAATGACAGCAAAACGCCCTACCTCAAAATGGCCCTCTCAGAGAATAAAATCAGACTCTCCCATGAAAAAGAAAGGGTCAACAGAGAAGCCAGGGCGGTGGAAAATATAAAAAGCAACCCTAATGCCTTCTACAAGTTTGCAAAAGAGTCTGCCTCTGTGCGATACAGGATATGGCCACTGTTTGATGAATACGGCTCACTAACTGCAGACGCTAAGAAGATAAGTGAAGCACTCAATAAACAATTAAAAAGTGTGTGTGTGTCCACCACACACACACACAAACAAACTAGAAAACGTGGAAACAAGTAGACCTGATGAGTACTTCAGCTCCTCTTACCTACAAGAGAAAAAGGTGTCCACCAATTAGATTGACATTACAGAAGGGGATGTATTGTCAGTTATTGATGAGATAAACCCAAACTCTGCAACAGGCCCAGATGGACTCCCAGCAATTCTGTTAAAAACATGTAAGAAAGCTCTTGAAAAACCACTGCAAATGCTTTTTCCAGAGTTCTCTCGAATGCGGAACATTTCCTGAAACATTAAAAGAAGGAATAATCTGCCCTGTCCACAAAGGAGGAAGTAGAGCAGATGCTGTAAACAACAGACCTATCTCTCTGACCTCACATATCAGCAAGATCATGGAGCACATTGTCAGAGACTGATCACGTTGACTGGGCAGAACAGTTCCCAAACAGAAATTAGATTTAACATTCACTAGATATATTTTCTCCATGGTTTTATTTAATATACATATAGTTATATACCTCTCATTTATTTGGGTTTTTTCTTCCTTTACCCCTCCTCTTTCTATCGGCTACCTTTGACGTTATATCCTCTAACGTTTTTTGGAAACAAACTTAATAGCGTTCAGTTAATCACTATACATATCCATCATTTTCTGTTAAAATGTCTTATTGACGAGTTTAATTTCTTCATTTCTCTGAAGAGAAGATCACATTGATTTACACGATTTCATTCCTTTGGAATAATACCAGTGATATCTTCGAAGCATGTGTCAGAAGTAAAAGTATTTGAATAACACATGTGTTTAGCCCCATTTATTTATTTTTATATATATATATGTGCATATTTATATATATATATATATATATATATATATATATATATATATATATATATATATATAATTTTGTTTAAAACAGTTCCAACACCGTCTGTTTTTTATGTTTTATTTATATTCCAGCAGAACCAATGTGGGGTATAGAATATGGAATATGCAATATATAATATAATATACAATATATAATATAAAATGAAATAAAATAAAAATGGATGGCACCATGAAAGAAAGTATTGAATGTAGATGAAATATTGAGTTTATAAATATAAATATATAAAGACGACTCGAGTTTCAGGGCTATTTCCCTTCGTCATGGCCGGTATGACAGACTTGAACAGACTGTAATAAGTTGGCTGGTTTTCTGTCTTTTATACCAATTCCTTTGGACAGCAGCAGTAGGTGTTTGGCTATTTTTAGAATTGATGTCAAATCTATTTTTAGAAATGATGATATTTTAATTTATTGTTTTGTGTGGGTTGTAGGGATAAGATTTTTAAACCCCAGTAGGTGTTTGGCTGTTCAAAAAAAATGATGCCAAATCTATTTATAGAAATGATGATATCTGAGAGATTTTTTGTGTTTTGGTTACAGGGATAAGATTTTTAAACCCCAAGTAAGATGGATTTAATCATTGTTTGTTAAGAGTGGGTTTGAATTTCTGAATAAAGTCCTTTTCTTTGCATTTTCTTTCAATTTCATTCCGGTTGTAAAGTTTATGGAATGGAAATATAATAAAAGTTTGATGACCACATGTTGCCAGATGGTTACTCAGTGGTATTTGGCGGACTTCTGGGTTTTTAATCTGTTGTCGATGTACCCGTGAGCGTTCCGATAGTGCATTACCTGTCTGGCAAACGTACAGTTATTCACAATTAGGGCATTTGATGCAGTAGATTAGATTTCTACTTTTGCAGTTCATGTTCGCATTGGTGAATATTTTCCCTGTTTTTGTGTTCATATATGGGCCGGTATGGATTGATCGGCATGTGCCGCATCGGCTATCATTGCATTTGGATACAGTGAATGTTTGATTTTTGTTGCTGAGGTCAAACCTTGCCTTTGTTAATAGCTTTTTCAAGTCCCACTAAACAAAATAATATATTCCTCTATACACAATCATACAAAAAAACCCCCACCTTTTTAGTATTTATTTTTACTCGCATATATATATATATATATATATATATAATTTGATAGGTTTTGGTCAGTATTTTTTTGTGTGCACAGTTTGTGACAGGCCATGCCTTTCTTTTGCTGGGCTCAAATCTCACCAACTATGTCTATATGTCTGCACACACCTTTCAATGTAATGTATGCCATAACGTTTGAAAATCTAATGGAGGCCTCAAAAGACATTTTACGATCCACAAAGATCAGAACTAACCTGCAGCTCTTGATGGTCCAAATCACACGTGCAGTCTATGTGTGGGTGTATTTTCAAAACATTGTCTGGTTTAAAAAATCACATGAAATGCCATGATGGTTCTAAGGTGTAGGTACAGGAGGTGGTCAAACTCTGCATAAGGAGTAGACAACCACCATATATACATATATTTATATATATACTGCAAAGTGTTTAGGTAGTGTCAATTTTTACAATTGTGTAAATAATAATAACAGAATTTTATAAGCTTGAAACTTATAGTGATCACCACACAATGACTAAAGAAAATAGTCTAATAAGGGAGCATATAAGCTCTCACTATAAGCTTTAAGCTTATAAAATACTATTATCATTATTTACAGAATTGTAAAAATCAACACTGATTAGAAACCCACTCGCAGTAAAAGCACATGAAAGTTTGTTTAGAAAGACAACTATAAACTAATTATAGTTTATAAATCTGATATATTATACTATAAATATATTTTAACGATGAATAACATGTTGGGAAAATAACTTATCCAGTCCCTTCTAATATGTTATCCATTGATAAAAAACAAAATTTGTACTTATAATTTCCATCATGGAATTTCCCTTCTATTGCTCAGAAGAAAATGGAGGGAATCCAGAGGTAGTATTTACCAACTGTTAGACATTATATCATGTCTATCTACATATTTTAAACAGTTCAGATAATATATAACTACATGTGTAAAGTATTAGTAATTTCTAGTACAGAGAAAGAAGAGCAGTTTCTTACAGCTGTTTCAGCCAAGAGGTCACTGTTCTCCATATGTTATTTCCATCTTTCCAGTGTATTGTAAGTCTGTAGATAAAATTAGGGTACTTGAGTATGCATCTAGGCATCGTCAGAGAGTTTTATAAGATAGTCCAAGAAGTTTATAGGGTTAATTTATGCAAATATTATTTCTCTACTTATATTTGAAAACGTTGTAGCATGAGTACGAACAGATATAAAAACCATCACCCCGCCATTTTGTTATAGAAATGCTATATTTTCCCACACTCATATTGATGAAAATAATCATTATAATAAAATAGACACAAACATGGTTTAAGCAATGGCATTAGTAACCCATCTATTAATATACCTTAAACAAATATGCATAGACTAACTCATCTTTAATAATATGATTAAATTATAACCTACAAATATGCAGAATAATAATGTATATATGTATGTATATATGTATGTATATATGTATGTATATATATATATATATATATATATATATATATTTATGTGTATTTCTTCTATCTTAATGAATAAAAATTCTTCTGATAGAATAAATGGGTTAATAGAAACCAATGTAGCAAAGAACACAAAATAACTATGGTTTAGTTCCTGTTTTTAAGGCAGGAACTCCTTGAAATTTGGGGTATTTGAGTATATTTAAGAATTTAAGGATTGGAGAAAACGCATGTTATAATTGCAATTATAATATGCGTTTTCTCCAATCCTTAAATTCTTAAATATATATATATATATCATCATAATCATCATCATCATCGTTTAACGTCCGCTTTCCATGCTAGCATGGGTTGGACGATTTGACTGAGGACTGGTGAAACCGGATGGCAACACCAGGCTCCAATCTGATTTGGCAGAGTTTCTACAGCTGGATGCCATTTCTAACGCCAACCACTCAGAGAGTGTAGTGGGTGCTTTTACGTGTCACCCGCACGAAAACGGCCACGCTCGAAATGGTGTCTTTTATGTGCGACCCGCACAAGCCAGTCCAGGGGCACTGGCAACAATCTCGCTCGAAAATCCTACGGGGGCCAGTCAGGCGGTACTGGCAACGGCCACGCTCAAAATGGTGCATCTCATGTGCCACCCGCACAAGAACCAGTCCAGGGGCACTGGCAACGATCTTACTTGGTTTGCCGGGTCTTCTCACGCACAGCACATTTCCAAAGGTCTCGGTCAGTAGTCATATATATATATGTATATAGGGATAAATGCATATTCACACAACCCCAATGCACAAACAATTTATTGATTAATTATTAAATGAAATTAATTAATTGATTCATTCATTAGCTAATTAACTAATTAGTTTAATATCTGATGGTTTTCAGTATCTTATTCAATTTATAAAGATGAATAAACAGAGTTGTTCCCCTTGGACTATTAGAATTATATGAAATAAAACAAATGGTGAAATATAAACATTCTACTATTAGCTAGTAACCCCACTCCAATAAAACAGTAAAATTGAAATTAAATAACTAAAGAAATGGATGGTCTACAAAAATAAATGATTCGATGATTAATTGAACAACTCAACACTATTGCATAGCGCCTTACACTCAATGTATTGTGTCTGATGAAATATATTATACTATAAATATATTTTCACGATGAATAACAACATGTTGGGAAAATAACCTTACCCGTCCCTTCTAATATCTTTTCCATTGATAAATATATGGCAAGAAGAAAATGGAGCGAATCCAGAGGTAGGATTCACCAGCTGTTAGACATTATATCATGTCTATTTATTCATTTTAAACACTTCAGATAATATATAAATACATGTGTAAAGTATTGGTAATTTCTAGAATAGAGAAAGAAGAGCAGTTTCTTACAGCTGTTTCAGCCAAGAGATCACTGTTCTCCGTATGTTATTTCCATCTTTTCACTGTATTGTAAATCTGTAGATGAAATTCTGGTACTTGTGTATGCCTCTAGGCATTGTCAGAGAGTTTTATAAGATAGTCCAAGAAGTATATAGGGTTAATTTATGCATATATTATTTCTCTACTTATATTTGAAAAGGTTGTAGCATGAGTACGAACAAATATAAAAGCCATTTTGTTATACAAATGCTATATTTTCCCACACTCTTATTCATGATAATAATCATTATAACAAAATAGACACAAACATGGTTTAAGCAATGGCATTAGTAACTCATCTATTTATATACCTTAAACAAATACGCATAGACTAACTCATCTTTAATAATATGATTAAATTATAACCTACAAATATGCAGAATAATAACATTATTTAGTACTATCCCCAAGGCTGAATCATAAATTTGTATGTGCATATATATCTGTATGTATATGTATGTGTGTGTCTACTGATGAAAGTGTATGTGTGTAGGTATACATTTATTTGTATGTATATATATATATATATATATATATATATGCGAGTAAAAATAAATACAAAAAAGGTGGGTTTTTTTGTATGATTGTGTATAGAGGAATATATTATTTAGCTTAAAAGAGTTCCAACACTGTCTGTTTTTTATGTTTTATTTATATTCCTGCAGAACTAATGTGGGGTATAGAATATGGAATATACAATATATAATATAATATACAATATACAATATAAAATAAAATAACATAAAAATGAATGGCACCTATATATATATATATATATATATATATATATATGTATATATATATATATATATATATATATATATATATATATATAGGAATAAAATCATATATACACAGCCACTTAATTGATAAATTATTTTATTAAATTAAAATACTTGATTGATTCATTAGCTAATTACCTGATTAGTTTAACATCTGATGGTTTTCAGTATCTTATTCGATTTTTAAAGATGAATAAACAGAGTTGTCCCCCTTGGACTATTAAAATAATTTTATATAATAAAAATGGTCAAATATAAACATTCTACTATTAGCTGGTACCCCCACTCAAATAAAAGAGTAAAATTGAAATTAAATAACTAAATAAATGGATGGTCTACAAAAATAAATGATTAGATGATTAATTGAACAACTCAAAACTATTGCATAGCGCCTTGCACTTAATGTATTGTGTCTGATGAAATATATTATACTATAAATATATTTTAACGATGAATAACAAGCAGTTGGGAAAATAACTTATCCAGTCCCTTCTAATATCTTATCCATTGATAAAAAAAGATTGTAATTATAATTTCCATCATAGAATTTACCCCCTGTATTGCTTATATATTTTGGTAAATGCACATTTAATCGCTCTAATTAGACGGATACACGTTTTAATATTTATAATAATATACGGTTTCATACATTTGTGATACCTTATTTCTCGTAAATAATCTAAAAACCACATGCCCTAGTCGTATCGCTATAGCCTTTTATATTATATCCACTAACATATTCACTCATCAACTTTTTACTTATATAATCCTTAATTTAATTTGATCGAATCAAGTCTCGATATCAATTTTTTCCTCTCATATTTGTTTCTATGTTTTCATCCATATATAATTTTTATATAGTTTGTTTATGTTATCTGTTAAGCACTAACTAACCATAGCAGCGTCATGGCCCTTCAAATAAATTAGCTGACCAATTAGATGACGTGAATGACCACAACCCCCTACCCATTACCTATAGGATTTCAGTAACATGTTAACTTTATAATTACAGAAATAATAATGGAGTATAATACAGTATCTTGTTAATTGACCGGAGATTTAAAGCATTTCATTTAGTAATTTAGTACCAACTGCTAATATAACTATTGATATAAACTTTCACCTCATTATGGGAACCATATGTTTAAGCCCTCAACTATTAACACATCATATAGTTGTGTATACGAATAGGCATATCTTATTTCTTTTTTGCCCAGAAGGGGCTAAATATAGAGGGGACAAACAAAGGGATTAAGTCGATTACATCGACCCCAGTGCGTAGCTGATACTTAATTTATCGCTCCGAACGGATGAAAGGCAAAGTCGACCGCGGCGGCATTTGAACTCAGAACCTAACGGCAGACGAAATAGCGCTAAGCATTTCACCCAGCGTGCTAACGATTCTGCCAGCTCGCCGCCTTGATGTAGGTATATCTATGTGTGTACACTTGTTCATTCATTCATTTATTTATATGCAAGGACAATACGAACCACTGCAGGAATACACCTTACCTAATGCATAAAATATGTGTGTGTGTGTATATATATGCGTATATATGTGTATAAAAAACTGTAACCCTCCCAAACTCCATTATTTTCTTCGATTACACTGGTCTACAGCCAATTTTCATCAGTGATATACTATGGTGTTTTAGATGTAGTTTTGTTCGCAGATTTGAAAAATGTAATCAGTTTCCTTCCATCAGGCACAGTTTTTTTCTGATAAGATAAGAGATGTATATAACTCCCATCAGAAGTATCGCTACACGTAAACGTCTTATACAGGTAAATTCTGACTTCTGTTTTATAACAATTTGTATTCATTTTGTAATTTTATGTTTTCAGAATGTTTCATAAATTTTACTTTCTGTTTAAGGTGCCAAGTCATCACCACCATCAAATTCTACACAGGATGTCAAGGCATTGCAAGAACAGTCCTGATATATTTTGTCATGTCTGTGGCCAGAAAATGGCCTTCAGATGTCTGACGAAGATGTATTTCCTGACGAAAATACTACTGCTGTGGAAGACACTGAAGTGGATGCAGATTTCACGATTGAAAATGAAGACGTACCACAGAAATTGTCTCAAGGAGAGTTAAATAATTTAGTTAGAGACTTGTCATTGTCGAAGGATAAAGCTGAACTATTAGAATCTTGCCTACAAGAAACATGTCTGCTTAATAAAGATGTTTGTATTACTCATTTCAGGAAGAGATATAGGGATCTGACTTCATGCTTCTCTGTTGATGGACCACTTTCTTACAGTAATAACACTGATGAGTTATTTCGCTGTTTGTTCCAAGAGCATGTTCCAGCTGAATGGCGCTTATTCATTGCTTCATCTACGAGAAGCCTTGAGGCAGTACTACTACACAATGGCAATAAGAAACCATCCATTCCCATAGGACATTCGGTGCACATGAAGGAGTTCTATGAAAACATGCAAGTACTCCTCAATGCCATTAACTATACAAACTACAGCTGGAAAATATGTGGAGACTTGAAGGTGATTGGAATGTTGATGGAAATGCAATCTGGGTTCACGAAATATTGTTGCTTTTATGCCTATGGGACAGTTGTGCAACTAACAAGCACTATGTGCAATCAGAGTGGCCTTTGCGAAATTCATATGAGCTAGGCGTTTCTAGCATCCAGAGTAAGCCACTTTTAAACCCAGAAAATGTTCTTCGTCCCCACTCTTCACATAAAGCTTGGCCTCATGAAAAAAATTGCGAAGATACTTGCCAGGAAAAGCTCAAAAGGTTTTGAATATGTGAAGGCGAAATTTCAAAAAATCACCGAGGCAAAACTGAAGGAGGGCGTATTCATAGGTCCGCAGATAAAGAAAAAAACTCTTGAAGGACAACCACTTCCTCAGAGCACTGGATGAGATTGAGCTTAAAGCCTGGGAATCCTTCAAATGGTTCTGTGAAAATTTCCTAGGCAACAAAAGATCTCTAGAGTTTAGAAATGGAGTGAAATGTCTTCTAGACTCCTACGCTGCAATGGGCTGTCGGATATCACTAAAAGTCAATTTCCTTGATTCACATCTGGACCTTTTTGCAGAGAACCTTGGAGCAGTGTCTGATGAGCAAGGGAACGCTTTCATCAAGGTATTGCATCGATGGAACAAGGCTATCAAGGATTTTGGAATGCAGGAATGTTAGCTGGCTACTGTTGGATGTTATACAGGGATGAACCTGAGACAAAACACCATAGAAAGTCCAAATCCCAAAGATTTCAAGTTGTTATGCATTCGAGTGTACTGTGACTTATTTGTACAAAATACTTTTAATTTTATACAATAAAAAGCCATGAAATTATCGTATCTTGTATTCAATATACTTTATATAGACATGTTTTATGTATCCTATAATTTAAAACAGCAGGTATCATTAATATGAAAATGTGGCCTGATAGAGGAAACTGGACTTCGGATTCGTAATCAGCATCAAAGATTAACCCAGAAAAGTCAATCAGCAACTCTGATGATTAAAAAAAGTTTCATTTTGTTGACCAGTGTTATACTGTTATTTCTCTTTTTCTTTTTATGCATGCTCTAATAAGATATATGTTTGGGTGTATATGTATATATGTAAATGTATATATATATATTTGTATAGGCATAAATTAGCCCTATGAACTTCTTGGACTATCTTATAAAATTCTCTGACAAAACCTAGAGGCATAACCAAGCACCCTAATTTTATCTACAGTTTTACAATACACTGAAAAGATGGAAATAACATATGGGGTACTGTGACCTCTTGGCTGAAACAGCTGTAAGAAACTGCCTTTCTTTCTCTATTCTACAAATTACTAACACTTTACACATGTATTCATATATTATCTGAACTGTTTAAAATAAATAAACATAATATAATGTCTAACAGGTGATGAATACAACCTCTGGATTCCATCCATTTTCTTCTTGCTATATAAAGTAAGGGTAAAACCACTTATTACCCTCGCCTAATTATTATAACCAGTGGGGTAATTGCCACGCAATAACCAATACTTGTGTGTTAATTAGGTATTCTACCAGTAGTATATTGGATAGATACTGTCCCTTGGTTGGATTCACAACCTCTAACTTTCTTTGAATGTTATATATACTTAAAAAGTATGGGACTAGCGCCCTAGGGAGGCCCATTATAGATTTTTATTGAAATCTAATTAACTTATAATTCAACTAAACGTTAGTTTAACATGTATGCAAGGTTTTGTCAAGATTGGTTCACTGGTGTAGGCAGCAAGATGGTAACAGATGGACGAGTAGCCAGGTCTAACAGACAGACAGACAGAAATTGATATACATGCGTGTGTGTGTGTGGGTGTGTGTGTGTGTATGCAACGGGTAAATTGTCACCATCTCATAATTTTAATTTGACGCATGTCCATTGTTTGTGTTTGATTTTGTCGACTACACATTATAGCAGGGTCGGTTGAGCACCATCTTTGAGGGAAACAGCACTATGACGCAATTCAATCTGCCAGAAATTTGGAAACGACATGTTGTACAACATTACATCTAAAACAGCATAGAATATCCCTGATGAAAATTGGCTGTTGACCTGGGTAATCGAAGACTATAATTCAGTTTGGGAGGATTACAGTTTTTTAGAACTGAAAATGCACATAAAAGGAGAAATACATATATATATACACATACAAATATAGATACATACATATATACATATACACATATTTACGCATATATATATACACATACACATATTTTATGCATTAGGTAAGGTCTATTCCTGCAGTGGTTCGTATTGTCCTTGCATATAAATTAATGAATGAATGAACAAGTGTACACACATAGATATACCTACATCAAGGCGGCGAGCTGGCAGAATAGTTAGCACGCTGGGTGAAATGCTTAGCGCTATTTCGTCTGCCGTTAGGTTCTGAGTTCAAATGCCGCCGCGGTCGACTTTGCCTTTCATCCTTTCGGAGCGATAAATTAAGTATCAGCCACGCACTGGGGTCGATGTAATCGACTTAATTCCTTTGTTTGTCCTGCCTGCGTTTAGCCCTTTGTGGCTAATAAAGAAATACGATATACCTATACATATACACAACTCTATGATGTGTTAATAGTTGAGGGCCTAAACACATGGTTCCCATAATTGAGTGAAACTTTATATCAATAGTTATAATAGCAGTTGGTACTAAATTACTAAATGAAATGCTTTAAATCTCCGGTCAATTAACAAGATACTGTATTATCCTCCATTATTTTATCTGTAATTTTAAAGTTAACAAGTTGCCGAATCCCTATAGGTAATCGGGAGGGGGTTGTGGTCATTCACGTCATCTAATTGGTCAGCTAATTTATTTGAAAGGCCATGACGCTGCTATGGTTAGTTAGTGCTTAACAGATAACATAAGCAAACTATATAAAAATTATATATGGATGAAAACATAGAAACAAATATGAGAGTAAAAAATTGATTTCGAGACTTGATTCAATCAAATTAAATTAAGGATTATATAAGTAAAAAGTTGATGAGTGTATATGGTAGTGGATATAATATAATAGGTTATAGCAATACGAATAGGGGATGTGGTTTTTAGATTATTTACGAGAAATAAGGTATTACAAATATATGAATCTGTATATTATTATAAATATTAAAACGTATATCCATCTAATTAGGGCGAGTAAATGTCCATTTACCAAAATATATGAGCAATAGAAGGGAAATTCTATGATGGAAATTATAATTACAAACCTTTTTTTTATCAGTGGATAAGATATTAGAAGGGACTGGATAAGTTTTTTCCCAACTTGTTATTCATCGTTAAAATATATTTATAGTATAATATATTTCATCAGACACAATACATTAAGTGCAAGGCGCTATGCAATAGTGTTGAGTTGTTCAATTAATCATCTAATCATTTATTTATTTAGACCATCCATTTATTTACTTATTTAATTTCAATTTTACTGTTTTATTGGAGTGGGGGTACCAGCTAATAGTAGAATGCTTATATTTCAACATTTTTATTTTCATAACATTATCTTAATAGTCCAAGGGGGACAACTCTGTTTATTCATCTTCATAAATTGAATAAGATACTGAAAACTATCAGATATTAAACTAATCAGCTAATTTGCTAATGAATGAATCAATTAATTAATTTTACTTAATAATTAGTCAATTAATTGGTTGTGTTTTGAGGTTGTGTAAATATACATTTACTCCATTATACATACACACACACATATATATATATATATATACATATATATATATATATATATATATATATATATATATATATATATATATATATATATATATAAATATATATATATATAGGTGAGAAAGTTGGTATGTGAAAGCACGTGGTTGGATGTATAAAAGATAATAAGAGTGAAAAAACTACAGAAGGCTTGTGTTACATGGTTAAAGTATATATTTAAATCATGTCAGAAAAATGTTAGAAAAATGTTATAAAATCTTTTTGGTATATAAACATTGTATTTCGAGAAATAACCGGTTTCGTGTTGTCTTTTCAAATTTCTCTACTTCATTGTGTCGTGTTCACTCCAGTCTGAGAAAGAAGAGTTCTAGATAGGGGGAGGTAATAGTGTTTCCAAAGGTGGATAAAGATTCCTGGTATATTATTATTTCCAAGTAACCCATTGTTAGGTTCGCAATGACTGGAGCTGCCCTAGTGCCCATAGCAATTCCGGATTTTTGTCGGTAGAAAGTATTGTCAAACATGAAGTGGTTGTTTCGTAAGATGAATTCAACCGATTTAGTAATGAATTCTTTACTGATCCTGTTTGGGATTTCTTTCGGGAATTGATCAAGCCAGAATTGAATTGCCTCAAGTCCATAATTATGAGGTATACTGGTGTATAAATTAATCACGTCAAATGAGACCATGATTGTTTCTTCCTTGACTTCCTTTGGGAGGTGATTTAGCATATCCAAGTCATCTCTGATATAGCTATTTATGTGTTTAAGGAAGGGTTTTAGGAGGATGTCCATAAATAGACTTAGTCTGTGTGTTTCACAGGCTGGGCCAGCTATGATGGGTCGCAGTTTTAGATCCCCCGGGTTTGGTGTATGTATGTATGTCTTTGGTGATTTTTTGATGGTTTCATTTATGATCTGGCTCTTGTGTATTTTTGGTAGACCATAGAAAAGGCTGGGCTTGCATTTGAAGTTTGTTAGAAAATCAATCTCCTTGGTTGTCAGTTCATTTCCATGTGTTTTAATTAGTGAGGACAGGGTTTCCATTATTTTTTGTGGGGTGTAGTCTGTGACTTTTTCATAGTGTTGGTTGTCATCCAGCATGGAGATTATTAGGTTTTTATAGTATAATGTGTCCATTATTACAACTGCACTTCCTTTATCTGCTTCCTTAATCGTAATATCTTCATCATTTTGGAGTTCTATTAGTTCCTTCCATTGTGTAGTGTTAAAGTTTGAGTTTACTCTCTGTTTATGCATGGTGTGGTAAGGGAAGTTCTCGATGTGGTTGCAGAATTCATCTAGATTTTTTATTTCTACCTTTGTGTGGGATGTGCTCACTTTTGTTTTTGACTAGTGAGTCATCTTCAGTGTTGTGATTGGTAAATGCTTCTGTGAGTCTTAATTTTCTACAGAATTCTGTTATACTGTCCTTCACTTCATTTTGGTTGGCTCTGCGTGGAGTTGGGGTGAATTTTAGCCCTTTTGAGAGGATGTCTATTTTTATACTTGAGAGAGGTTTGGTTGAGAGATTGATTATCTTCGGTTTTTCTGATTACTAGATTCCAGCCTGTGTCCTGGTGTCTCTGGCCTGGGGCTAAAAAATGTTGTTTGTAATTTTGTTTGCATGAGCTGTCTGTTAGGTTATATGGGATTGGTTCGGGGGAATGGTAGTATTGTTGCCTTAGATTGTTATATGTGTGTGGGTGTCTATGGGTGTTTTGGTTAGTGATGTGTGTAACTCTAGTATGTAGGATGTTTCTTGATCTGATGTTATTTTGTGTTGTTCTTGAGTTCGGTGGGGGCCAGTAATTTTGGGTCATAGGGTAGTAGTGACTAGCATGTGGTGTGTTTCTTATCCTAGTGTTGTTTTGGGTTGTTATGGGGTGGTTATGCCTGTTATTGGGACGTTGTTGGTGTGTTCTGTTCCTGGTGCATGGGTGATCTTTAGGTTTGGTGCAATCTATTTCATAAATGCGTTGTCTGTAAGCCTGTTCCCTGTTTAGTTTTGGGTGGTTCAAAAGTGTTGGTTGTAAGTGATTTCTATTTATGGTGTATGGAGGGTAATGAGGAGGGTTGTTGTTGATTAAGTGGTTGAAATTGGTGGTGGTTTGTGCGTTGTTCAGTTTTTGTTTATTATTTATAGTTCTTTTCTTTAGGAAAGGATTATCTGTGCTGAATTCTTGTTTAAAAATTGATTCATATCTTTGGAAGAAATCATTGCTTTGTTCCCAGCGTAGGAGAGAGTTTCTTTCTTCCTTTTCACAGATTTCTTTCCAAACATTTATGGTATTTTCGAGGGGTTGTCCCTCGGTTTGTTTGTTTATTTCCCTGTGCATCTCTTCGTCGATGTTTTTATATTTTTCTTCATTAGTGGAGGCCCTAAGTCTTAGAAGTTCAATCTCTGATTTTAGATGGAATAGTGCTAACTTTTCCCTGATGGTTCTCTGTCCGTCAGGTTCATTTGGTATTGTTTTGATCTGGAATTTGTGTGGGAGAATAATTGGTGTTGAGTCCATCCATCCCTCGTAAATATCTGCTTTGTTGGAATTTTTTATCATATTCCAGTAAGCGAGTTTTCTATTATGGATGTTTGTATTCCAAATATTCTCTATTTTTCTTTTTGTTAAATTGACTTGTGTAAGTATGGCATCCTGATGTGTTTCATTTGGTGTGCGTTGGCTGTTGTTCGGTTTGTTTGTGAATACCGACTTTAGTGTAGTACACAGAGTGTTTAAATCTTTACTAATTTGTTCTTCTTTTATAATGAATTCGTCGATAGTATCGTGTAGAGGAGGTTGTTGTTCATTGTTTGGTTTGTTAATGTATATTGATTTGAGGGTTGTGCATAAAAGTTGTAAATCATTACTAACCTGATCAGTGTAGTGAGTAGTGACTTCACTGTTTATCCTTTCTCGGGCGAGAAGATTTGAGTCATCGATTTTGTTATTTAAGGTAATGAGGTGTGTGTTAATATTTTTAAGTTCTTTATCCTCGTTTGTAATTTTATCCGAAGTATTGGTCTTCTGTGGCATTTTCGGTCTCACGTGTTTTGGTATATGGGTGAGAAAGTTGGTATGTGAAAGCATGTGGTTGGATGTATAAAAGATAATAAGAGTGAAAAAACTACAGAAGGCTTGTGTTACTTGGTTAAAGTATATATTTAAATTATGTCAGAAAAATGTTAGAAAAATGTTATAAAAATGTTATAAAATCTTTTTGGTATATAAACATTGTATTTTGAGAAATAACCGGTTTCGTGTTGTCTTTTCAAATTTCTCTACTTCATTGTGTCGTGTTCACTCCAGTCTGAGAAAGAAGAGTTCTAGATAGGGGGAGGTAATGAGGGATTTCTTCAGGTATAAAACTCTTCTTTCTCAGACTGGAGTGAACACGACACAATGAAGTAGAGAAATTTGAAAAGACAACGCGAAACCGGTTATTTCTCAAAATACCATGTTTATATACCAAAAAGATTTTCTAACATTTTTCTAACATTTTTCTGACATAATTTAAATATATACTTTAACCAAGTAACACAAGCCTTCTGTAGTTTTTTCACTCTTATTATCTTTTATATATATATATATAAATTAAGTACCAACAAACAAGGAAAAAAACAAATATACATATACACATACCAAACACCATACACACACATACACACATGCATACATATAGATACATGTACATATACATACATACATATATATATATATATGTATATATATATATATATATATATATATATATATATATATATATATATATATATATATA
Organism: Octopus bimaculoides; assembly: GCF_046866305.1. Lineage (NCBI taxonomy): Eukaryota > Metazoa > Mollusca > Cephalopoda > Octopoda > Octopodidae > Octopus > Octopus bimaculoides. The sequence goes on from NW_028315298.1 coordinate 49,501, forward strand.
TATATATATACATATACATGTACATATATACACATAAATATATATACATATACATACATACACACATGCACATACCTCCACATATATACACACATTTTCCACGTATACACTTGCACATGTATATGAACGGATATACGAATAAGTAAATAGAGCAATAGCAGGACTAAAACTACTAAAACCTAGACCCTAATACCCGATCATAACTAAATTCAGCTATAGGAGAAAATAAGCAATTACATTATCTAAACCAAAAATAAGTATGTTTGCGAACGTGAACACATCTGAACCCATTATATGTTAGTTTATTAATTAGTTTATGCTTTGAAAAAAGAATAAAAAAACAACTCAAGATTGCACAAGTTGCAATACGTCCTACCCTTATCGTAAGGGAAATTCCTCCCAATAATAGACCATTCTAACGAAAGATTCTTATTTTGTTATTTTAACCCCCAAATAAACCTACTAAGACTCGTACTAATTATTTTACTCCTATCTCTAAA